>NC_092323.1:24841928-25144958 GCF_036785885.1 Coffea arabica | reverse complement strand
CTAAACCTATTTATACTGTTTGATAAATATTTATAGCTGAATGCTTAATAAGTTTAATTTGACAATTTTGCCCTTATATCATTTCATTCAAAAAAGAAATAGAATCTATGATTTAATTAGTTTAAAATTGTTAGGTATGAAAATAACAATATTTATTTTTAAATCAAATTAATATGAAATATGAAATATATTATATGAGAAGTATGGAGAAGATGTGAAAGTCATTAAAAAGGAAGAAAAGAGAAACTAAAAATCGTTAGATAGAGAATATTATGTTGTTTAATTAGATAAGAATTTTGAATATAATTAACAAACAATGGTAGATTTGGTAGATAAGATAAGGTAGCATAAGTAATTCTATTGATTCTTATCAGAATTAAGCATTCACTTAGGATTCTTGTGCTGAAAAAAATACACACAGGTTCAGCAAATAGATTTTCATTTATCAAACACTCAAAACATCTGAATGTCTGAAAAAATTCAGATTCAGCACTTTTTTATGTTATCAAACAGACCCTTAGTATCCATTCTTTAGATCTGTTATATGTGGAACTAACTTCTACCATTAGTGCAAATTTTGATGAAATTATGATATTTTAGTAAAAGGATAAATATCATGTCCAACTTTTACGCGGATGATTGGAAGCCTACAAGTCGGATGTTGGTGCCACCAAAATTCTTTTAACCCCACGTTTGGTACGTGGGAATGATTTGAAAAGGAAAGACTTTTTCAATTTGTCCCATTCTCTTTTAGTGTTTGGTATGATTCATATAAGTGGGAAAACTCTTTTCCCCTAAAATGCTCATTCTAATTATTTCCTCGAATTCCATTTCTCACAAAAATTTAGGAAAATCTCTTCCCACATTCATCCTATAATGTCTAAATAGTAGAATGTCATATTTATCCTTATAAATATTTGTCCTGCATCACAATATCTTGGACTATTTTTAAGCTTATTTAATATTTGAATGTAATTTTTTGTAATAATTAATTTTTCTTTTATTTTTTTGTTATACTAGGAAACAAATGTTTGAAGACACTTTATGTTTTGACATTTGAAAAAAGTGCAAGAATTTTCTTTTGAATTTCATATAATAATTGAAATAGATTAAAATTAAATTATAATTGTTTGATTTCATGTAATTTATATCTTATGTTGCCAATTATATTGCTAGTAAATGCAAAATTTTAACTTAAAAATCTATGTTATAGAATGAATCCAGTATTATAATTGAAGAATTCTGATATCAATTCTCATCTATGTTTTAAGTTAAAGAAATTAAAATTTCACATAAATAGACAAGTGCTACTATAAAATAAATAAAACAAAAAGTAGTAAGGTATATTATGCCCTATAAACTAATTTTGGGCAATTAAGTCAAATCTATATTTAGTATATTATATTCTGACATCTAAATATTGATTATGCCAAATATTGAAAATTGAATGAACATTTTATTTTAACTTTTCTACCAAAACTTTAGAACAATAAATTTTTTCCCTACGATTTTGGGTGGAAATGTATTCTGGATTGAAAAACATTTCCATTCTGGAAATTTTCGCGCACGAAATGAGGGATAAAGGTGAAGGGCACTAAAAGTCATCCAAACATTTTGGCTTCTTCCATTGCTTTTTTTTTTTCGTCAGAGGTGATGGAGTTTAGATACATAAGCTGTACATCACATCTATGGGGGCATTTTTGTCACTTGGTAGACAAAAATAATAGTATAGACTATAGAGGCCTAAGTAAAACTTTAGAAAAATTTAGTAACCTTTTACGCATATTTCTTAAAAGCTTTTATTGAAATTGCAGAAGAATAAATAGAAAAAATTTACTTAGCCAAAAAGAATTATAACACAAGTGATCATTTGTCGGTTATATCATTATTTTCTCCTTCTAAAATCGTATAGTCCATGAATGAAACTTTAATCTGAAGTTTGTACTTATGTTTAATATTAAGAAACACCTGAAACATAAATCTCTCGAATTTTACAATCTTATACTTAAATATTAGTTTGACAACTTGTTAGTTAATTACGCAAACATATATGCATAATAAGAAAAGAGAAGCTATTCTAAACTCTCCTTTTTGTTGCCAATTGGCAGCCTTGGCTTGGATTTTTTTTTTTTGGGGCCTAAGCTAGATTTGTTTGATATAAATTATAATGTGATATTTGGATAGTGTACATACAAAAAAAAAAAAAATCTATTTCCACTTGATCATTGCTTTTGTCATTGGGTATATTGTCAAATTTAGAATCCAACTTAAAACGGATGGCATCTTCTTCTGGAAATCCTAGCTATTCTTAGCATGATATTGGGAAATCTCATTGCTATTACTCAAACAAGCACGAAACGTATGCTTGCATATTCGTCCATAGGTCAAATCGGATATGTAATTATTGGAATAATTGTTGGAGACTCAAATGATGGATATGCAAGCATGATAACTTATATGCTCTTCTATATCTCCATGAATCTAGGAACTTTTGCTTGCATTGTATTATTTGGTCTACGTACCGGAACAGATAACATTCGAGATTATGCAGGATTATACACGAAAGATCCTTTTTTGGCTCTCTCTTTAGTCCTATGTCTCTTATCCCTAGGAGGCCTGCCTCCACTAGCAGGTTTTTTCGGAAAACTCTATTTATTCTGGTGTGCTCACGTATTAATAAATTTAGAAAATTGCATCTTGGTGAATAATATAAAATTCATTTCTTTTATTTCATATTTTTGCATTAAACATACAGGCTCTTACAATCATTTGCACCTTCAATGAGTGTCTCTAACGAACAACCAACTTTATCACCAACTAGTTGACAATTGTAATACCAACTCAGGGAGAACTTGGATGGCACTTGTTAAAACTAAAGACTACATTCTGAAACTTCCTATTTGATAATCCAATTCAGCACGTAAACTTAATAAATTTTGATCTTAACATGTTCAAACATATTTGATAATAAAATTAGAACATTTTAATTAATGACAAACATGTGGCCTTCAATTACACTTGTTAGTTAGACTAAACAAATATTTAATTGGGAAAAAAAGTTCAAAGTGTTTTTATAAGATAGTACATTTTCCAAACAATTAAGAGAAATACTTTTGAAAGTAATTAATAAAAGTAGACTCAATTGCACTAAATATCCAACTGTAACTACTAACAAAGAGGAAAATGTGGGATTTGAATCTATACTTTGATATTTGCTATTGCAAAAATTTTTTTTAAAAAAAGAGAACTCATAAATTACTTAGTTAATTAAATTTGGTAAGACGAGGAGAAGAGAGTTTGGAGGCAAAACATGTAAGGATTTTTTTAAAATTCTTTTTGGAGTTCCTCTAAGTAGATCGGCTTAATTAGATTTCATGCGATTAGAAATTAGTTAAGAAGATTACTTTCAAACTTGAAATAGATATTCTTAACTTGCAACAGAGGATGTGAGAAGTTCTTGTAGCCCAGTTGATCTGTCCATGAGGTTAGATGTTGGAAGTTCTTGTAGTCCACTTGAATTATCCGTACATCTCACTTCCAATGATGATCCACAAGAATTCTTTTAGTAAGAAATAACATTAGGTAGACATTGTAAATACCAATTCAAGGAAAACTTGGGTGGCATCTTTTTTTCTTTTTTTTTAGTGTAAGTAGAAGGGTTGGAACCCAAAACCTCTCACTCATATTTCCGCCTTCTGAACCACCCAACCCATCCCTCCCTCCAAACTAAAGACTATATTTTGGAACTTCTTATTTGATGATCCAATTCAACATTTAAATTCAATGGATTTAGATTTTAACATATTCAAATGTGTTTAATAATAATAAAAAATAGAACATCTAATTGATTACAAATATGTGGTCTTTAGTTACACTTGTTAGTTAGACTAAACAAATATTTAATTGGGAAAAAAGTTCAAAGTTTGTTTTTAAGATAGCACGCTTTCCGAACAATTAAGAAAAATACTTTTGAAAATAATTAATAGAAGTAGACTTAGCTACGCCAAATATCCAATTGTAACCCCTCACAAAGGGAAAAATGTAGGATTTCAATCTATACTTTGATATTTGTTATTGTAAAAATGAAAAAAACAAAGAGAACTCATAAATTACTTGGATAGTCAAAATTGGTAAAATAAGGAGAGGACAGTTTTGACTTTGGAGGCAAAACATGTAAGGATTTCTTAATTCTTTTTGGGAATCCTCTGAGTAGATCTGCTTAATTAGATTTCATCTTATTAGAAATTAGTTGAGAAGATTGCTTTCAAACTTGAAATAGATATTCTTGATTTGCAGTAGAGGATGTGAGAAGTTCTTGTAGTCGAATTGATCTATCCATGAGATTAGATGTTGGAAGTTCTTGTAGTCCCATTTGAAGGAACCATATATTTAACCTCTAATGATGATCCACATAAATTTTTTTGCAAGAAATAACTTTAATTATGAATTATGTAAACTAAATAAATGCTAACTTTTAATCAAGAACTAATATAGGTTGATGAAGTTGTGAAGAAGAAAATTCCTAGTTTTAGATTTGTAAACGGCGATTCAAGCTATGGTCTGATCAAGTTAAGCTTGACTTAATTTTACCAAACCCAAACTCAATGATTTCTTAATGTGAAATTTGATTTTCAGTTCAAACTCAAGTCTAAGTTTAGTCAAATTTGATTAGAAAGTCAAATCAACCTCAAATAAAAATAAAAAATATTCTTTTATATTTTTAAAATAGATAAAATAGGTATGTCATGCTAAAGAAATAAAATTATTGGAGACATACATGTAGTTTTAAAAAATATTAATAATATATAGATTAAAATTGACTCGGCAAGTCAACTAATTGATATTTAGTTTGACTCGATTGGCACGCCAAATCAGCTCGAATTCGATGTTAACCTTGTTTGAGTTACATTTTGACTGAGTCAACTTGATTGATTTCCAACTCTTAATAGATGATTATATGGATTTGGATAGAAATAAAAACAATGTTAATATATTTTTACAATAATTTAACAAAAATAAGAAAACTCATCTTTCAAAAGATTAGTAACACATCTCAAAATTTCTAACTCAATACCAAATGCTTGGCAATTTGTAGCGGAGTTTGGACAAGAATAATCATTGATCGACTAACTTGGGTCTTCAAAAGCATTGATAAGTAGTAGGAAGAAGCAAGGAAGAGGTTGATGGAAAGACAAAGTAGGGCTTGAAACCAATGTTTTGAAACTCGGACTAGCAATCGACTCGATCGAGATCAAGGGTCAAGGGCAAATGGGTTCGATCCCATCCAAGAACCGGATGACATCACTAAAAGTATGATGTCATAAATATATTTAATTTTAGGATAAAAAACCTGGGGAACCCAAACTATTGCTGTTGTCTACTTTTGGTCCCTTGTCTAAATTTTGTTTCCAATTCACCTTTGAATAATTAAAACTGCACACTTTAAGAACTTCCGGTGACTTTAGGCATAATTTTGGCTGGATTTAAAGGGCATTTTTATCCATTCATAACTGAAGCATCAAGACCAGCATCGATCATCCTAAAAAAAGGTAACTCTTCAATTTCTTAAGTACATCATTGGATTTTTCTTCACAAATCCTTTGAAACTCGAGTTTTACCCATAAGAAAAAAGCTTACACCATGCCTTGCATGTGGTGTTTTTCCCAACCATTTAAAAGCTTCAGTGTCAAAATCTTTTGGTAAAACTCGATTTTCAAAGGATTTGTAAAGAAAAATCTAAGGTGTGCTTAAAAAATTGAAGGGTTACCTCTTTTAGGGTTTTTGATGCTAGTCCCAAAACTTCAAATTTGAATGGACAAAAATACCCTTTAAATCCGGCCAAATTTATGCCTAAAATTTCTAAAAACATATTAATACTAAGAAAGGTAGGTTCAATGTATGTTTGATGTTTCTAAGATACTTTACAAAAAAAATACAAATAAGGTAGTATAATTAAGTAGAAATTTATGCAATTTACAATTTAATGCATATTCAACAAGTTTAGAACCAAATTGAAGGGCTTATTTGAAAAGGAATACAAGAATTTAGGGCTGTACCTATAAGTTCTAAAATGTTTCTAGGTGTAATAATAGTTTTCTAGTATTCTAGGGATCAAATCATAAAATTGATAAAATGTTTCTAGGTGAATTTTTTTCCTTTCTTTTTTTGTATGTTTTATCCCTTTTTGAACTTAGATCTTCCATTGGAGTTGTTTGAGAGAGATTTATGGTAGGATATGTGAAGATATTTGAGAGTAGTTATGTGACAGCCCCACTTTCCCCTAAGGCGAACCAAAGAGGTTAGCGGACTGCCTGCCCAACTCTCGCCAGGACTAACGGTGCAGGCAAACACGATCTAAGACGTTTTGGGAAAATAATACGCCCTCACACAAGCCGAAATCGCAAAATAGCCAAACGCAAACTAAACCGTCGGTGAATAGTGGGTGCCATGTCATATCACTCGGAAAAATATTTCCAAACCAAATAAGACCCATAAACAGGGTTAAGCAGTGTTATATACAAACGTTTGTAATTTACAAAACAAAAGCGAGATAATTAGATCAAAATACAGTTAGGGTTTTGCCCAAAAGGAGCCATTCAAAAATACATTCACACAAGCTCAACTCGGCAACCATCATTCATAGCCTTTCCAAAAGTATTCAATTTCCTGTAAGGAAAACAAAAGGAATAGAGTGAGCTTACGCCCAGTGAGATACTATCACTCAAGCAACCAAGTTCATATAAGCATAAGACTTTCACCCCAATTCATTCAATAAAGAAGTAAACCAAGATCACATATTAATAAACTTGGTAAAAGGATACGGACGGCTCTCAAGAGCCCCTTTCCTCGCTTGTATACTTGATCGAATTTCATTGACCCTCCGTCAATGTTTACAAAGTAACCAACCGTAGGCTCCACTTTACTTCCAATCCTTCCACCCAACATACCCCTACCGGGCCCGAACTCCAAACAGTATAAATTTGGTAATACTCGAGTATACCGGAATCAAGAGTCTCACTACTACAAGATTCCATATAACAGTCCCCATGGCTCATCAACTTTCACGACCAAGCCCTCGCTGGCTCGATTCAATCGACTACCAATGGGGTTGAGCTCAGTAGTAACAGTAAAAGCCGTTGGATCCTCGTCCAAACGACACCAAATCCAGTTTTCCGTGTACAGTTCAAGTACCACAGTGAAACAGTAGACAGTCGTATATAATACAAAAAGGGGTGAGGGCGATCAAGTACACCCTCATTTAATCAGTTTCAACAGTGCAAATAAGCCTTCAAGGCATCAAGTTCAATATAATAAAGCCACATTATAAACAAACAAGTGAGTAGTATACTCACCAAGCAAGCAAGTGGAATTTCGTAAACTTCCGCCCAAAGAGCGTCTTTACTCACCGTCACGCCCTAAAATATTCAAATAAGCACAATAAGACTCGATTACAAGTCATAAACCAATTCCACATACTACCAAAATAGGGCTCCATAAGAATGTATAAGCACTAGAGTAAACCAGGGAAATCCGGAAATGGAATTAAGCTCTAAACCATAAAAACAGTTTTTGACATCATTTTGCGGTTTTGGCACCATTGGCACTAAGATTATCGGATGGAGGTGAAATACACACCGTTTCGAAGCTAAGAGGTAGGGCTACAATGTTGAAGAAGGCTACTCAGTCCAGTTTGTAGTGCAACTAGGTCAAAAGATCAATATACCAAACCAGCACCGTCAAAACAGGTTTAGAAACCGCATTCTGGCTCAAACATTATAAGTCAGGCTACCTAAGTCCAAATCAAGTGATTCCAAAGCCATCCGAAAGCTAAGACACCAGGCTACATTTCTTCAGAAGGCGTCAATAACCAAATCAGAAGCATTCTCAATCAAATTAACCAATTACCAAAGCTGATTACCAAGTTCGGGTAGAAACAGGGTAGCAGGGGTATTTCAGTCTTTTCATAAGCTACGTTGTTCTGATTGACCTGAAATTTTGTAGGCATCTATAAAATATCATTCCCTACAACTTTTATGTTTTAACCCAAGGCTAATTCGGCCTCTAACTATGAGGAACAGTGCCAGGCAGAATGAGGGGAAATGAAACCCTAACTTCCACAATTTCCTTCCAAAACAGAAATTTTTCTGCAATTAACCACAATTTACACCTTCTAGCTTCATTCTAGATCAATTCCCATCATCATACAAAGCCACACCATATTACACATATGAAACAGAAATTTCATAAAATAATCAGAAAAATTCACCAATCTCAACCCAATTCAAGAATCTTTCACCCAATCACACATTTAATCAACACAAATCATTACTTGGACATTATCAAGACCAAAGGAAGCATTCCCTAGCTACTCACCTTGAAATGCAAGAAAAGGAACAACTTGGCACCTTAATCCTCCAAACCACTCCACTAATCACCTCACAACCACTCACTTAAGGAGTTTAATGGAGACAATACAAGATTAAATGGTTGATTTGTTGGATTTGAGCAAGATTGAAGCATGAACTTGGAGAGTTTTTCCTTTCTTTTGCTTGGAGAGAGAGCCGGCCACACTAAGCTTGAAATGAAGATGTTTTTGGTAATTTTTTTGTTTATTTGGTCAATTGGTAAAAAGGTGAATAGTAGTCAAAATGCAAGATTTAATCATATGGTGACACTTGTCACCCTATTTAATGCATCTGACTTTGTTTCCTCTCACACCAATCCACTTGGTAACCTCTAATTATCTCTTAGCACCCGATAAATTAAACCCAGTATCCAAAACTTAACCTAACAGGCCGAATTTTTCCGAACTTTTTGCACTAGCGGGTCCCACGTCCGATATACCTTCTTAGTTTCTCAAAATCTAACCGATACTAGAAAAATCTTCTAAAAACTATATTTACTCATAAAAATTATTTAGAAAATTTTCTAATAAAGAAAATGCATAAAAGGCATGCAAATAATTAAAATAAGGCCTAGAAATAAGGAAATTTACGGGTTCTCACAAGTTAAAAGAAAAAATCAAAAAACAAAAACAAAAAATGTAAAAAAGGAAAAGATGGGAAAAAAATTTGATTCGAAATGGTTCATCTATTTCTAGTCAAACACGATTTTTAATTAGGCCGAATTTTTGTTTGACGGTTTTTTAGGATAAGTCGGATAGGATGTCTACTCAATTTTCGGGTCAATCGGTTAAATCGGTCATCCGATCCGAGTTTCAAAACACAACTTGAAACATGGGAATCGATTGCTAATCCAATTTGAGTACCCCTGCTAGACAGATCTTAACAGAATACTTCATTATTCAAGCTCCATGGACTAGAACTTGCTGAGTCAATTCTATCTTTTTTTGTCTCATTTGAGAAAATGAGGCCTTCCCTTTTCTTGATGGCGTTGATTTGCCAATCATACTAGACTCCACATCCACCTCTAAAGAAAAACGGAGGGTGTAACAATGAGAGGTACCCCGACTATTTTCAAGAACAAATAAGACATGAGCCTAGGGGCGTGCAAGCTCAGAATTTATTGAATAACGACTGATTTCAAAATGAATTTAAAAATTTGAAATCGGTAATTCGAAAATTCGAACAAATGCGGATTCATGTGTTTCAACATAGGTATGAAAGTTGTATTGGTTTCTTGAATCCGGAAATTACTAATCTCGAAATCGAAAAAAGTATTTAAATACATAAATAATACAAATATATACTATACACGAATATCATGTGCAAAATGTATATTAGTCTTATATACATTCAAGTATATGAGAAAATATGCTACTATGGAAATATATTATTACATTACGTTATAATGCATATTGTACTATATAATAGCAATGTATGTATATCATACATTTTGACTTCAGTAGTACTCAATTCTTATTTTAAAATTGAATCGAAATTGAAATGGTTCAACTCAAAATCGAATTAAGTCAGTATCTCACAAAAGAAGATTATGAAAATTACAAAATTTAATCTACTAAATTCTTGATTATGCTCACTTCTACTGAAATATTGTAATATCTGACCACAATAAGAACATTTATATTCTTTTTTATTTTCAACGATGACTACCGTCATTTTACCCAGAAAAAAAAAATTATGACTACAGTTAGAGTTTATTTTTCTTTGGACCACTATAACCTTCAATGAATATAGAACCTGAGGATTTTAATCATAAGGGGAAAATGCACTTTTTATTCCTTATTGTTTTGAGTGTTGGACAATTTTATCCCTAAAATTTCAATTAAAACACATTTCATCCCCATAATTTTATAATTTTGATCAATTTCATCCCTAAAATTTCATGCAAACACATTTCATCCTCATAATTTCATAAATTTGACTAATTAAGGATAATTGA
Source organism: Coffea arabica (assembly GCF_036785885.1). Lineage (NCBI taxonomy): Eukaryota > Viridiplantae > Streptophyta > Magnoliopsida > Gentianales > Rubiaceae > Coffea > Coffea arabica. Next base: position 25,134,596 of record NC_092323.1, on the reverse strand, counting down.
TGGATTGTCATGTAATTTGAATTGAATATCATCACTTGACCATAGCATACCAATTAGTAAAATACAAAAAACATTGGGTCAACCAAAACCTCAAAAATCATTTTTTAATTCACTTTCTCATTTGAAAAAATTAAGAAAATTTCATCCACCATTAGTCTCGTCTTAATCACAAATTGAACAAAAAGATTGAGAGGGATTGAAGTCGTGGAGAAGAAACAACCCCATTATGGCCAATTGGAGAAAAATTTCAAACAATCTTGTTACAAACCAATTGGAGAAAAATATTAATGTGAAATAAAGAATTGTTTAGATTGTCATTTATTTGCAAAAATTTGTTTTGTTGCATCATATACATGTTTTTCAAATTATCTATCTATCTTCCAATTTATTATTTTGTCATGGATATTTTGTTGGAGTTTCAAAATTCATCAAGAATTAGAAAAATCACTTCCAATGTAGGAATTCTCTGGTTAGAAAATCTGGTAAAGAATTATTTTCTCCTTTAATAAATTCTATATCAAAATCAAATACAGATAAAATAGCTTGCCATCTAGCAAATATTTGTTTTGAAATAATATTTTGAACATCTTTTTGTAGAATTTCTTTTGCAGATTTGCAGTCTATTCTAATTAAAAATTTCTTATTGTATAAGTCATCCTGAAATTTTGATATACACAAAACTATAGATAGAATTTCTTTTTTAATAGTTGAGTAATTCTTTTGAGGATCTGACCAGGTTCCTGAATGAAATCTAACTAATTCTTCTTTTGAATTATCTATTTTTTGTTTTAATATTCCTCCGTATCCTAATTCTGAAGCATCTGTTTCAACTATCATGAATGCTTTAGGATGGGGTAGGCACAAACATGGTAATGATTCTATTTTTGCTTTTAAATATTTTATTTTTTGAGTATGTTCTTCTGTCCAAGGTTTTGGGTTTTTCTTTAATCTATTAAATAATATAGAACATTCTTGTCTTAATTTAGGAAAGAAATCTGCTATATAATTTAAGCATCCTAAAAATCTTTGTAATTGATTTTTCTCTTTTATCTCATCTGGAAATTTAGTAGCGAATTCTAAAGCTCTATTTATTGGCTTTATTGTTCCTTGATATATATTATGTCCTAAAAATCTTATTTTTGTTTGAAATAATTTCATTTTTGGAGCAGAAATAACTAATCCATTTTTCTTAACTATTTTTAGAAATATACTTAAATGTTTAAAATGTTGTTCTAATGATTCTGAAAATATTAATACATCATCTATATAGACTATGCTGAATGAACTATAAGGATTGAAAATATCATTCATTATATTTTGAAATTCTGATGGTGCATTTTTTAATCCAAATGGCATAACTTTCCATTCATAATGTCCAAAAGGTGTTGTAAATGCTGTTTTGTATCTATCTTTTGGATCTATTAATATTTGCCAATATCCTGATTTCATATCAAATTTTGAGAATATTTTTGCATTAAATAATCTATTAAGCAAATCTTTTTTGTTGGGAATAGGATATCTAATCCATTGTAAAACTTTGTTTAAAGGTTTATAATTTATTACTAATCTTGGAACTCCTCTTTCTTTTTCAGCTTGATTCATTACATAGAATGCAGCACAACTCCAAGGTGATTTTGAAGGTGTTATTAATCCTTTATCTATTAATATTTTTATTTCTTTTTTACAAAATTCTAGTAGCTCAGCATTCATTTGTATTGGTCTAGCTTTTGTTGGAATATTTTTTTCATTAAAATCTTTTTCATAAGGTAATTCTATCATATGTTGTTTTCTATCCCAAAAAGCATTAGGAATGTCTGCACAAATTTCTTTTTTAAATAATTCTTCTAATTCTGATATTCTTTTTTGTATTTTAATATCATTTAGTTGTTCCTCAATTTTTAAATAAGATTTTTCTTCTTTAATATAGTTTATTTGTTGTTGTACTTTAGTAGTGGTATTTATTGTTTTATATATTGAAGATGTTTGTAAGGTTTGTAATTCTCTTTGTCTTATTGGAGTTAAGAATTTAAAGGTAATGATTTTTCCCATTATATTTACTGAAATTCCTTCATTGCTTACTAAAAATGGATAAATTTGAATTAAAAAAGGTGTTCCTAATATAACATCATGATTCATATTGTTTACAATTATGAAATTATGTCTAATGCAATATTCATTATTACATATTGATCCTTTTGTAAATTTATATTTTACTTCTAAATCTTCTCCATTTGCTGCCATTAGTTTTTCTTTTGTTCTTTCACAATATTTAGTTGGAATTATTCCTTCTTTAATACAACTTGTGTCAGCTCCACTATCAATTAGAGCTACAAATGTTTCTTTGAAATCTTCAACTGTGATAGTTACTAAAGCGAACCATTTTTGAAAAGTCATTTTTTCTATAGTATTTATATATTGGTCTTCTCTTACTGGGTTTTCTGCTATTAATATTTCATTCGTTTCAGTATTAGAAGTTGAAGGTTGATTGTTATTTATTAATGTTATTTTTGATTCTATTTCCAAATCTTTTAGTTTTAATTCTATGATTTCTTGTTGTAATTGTTTTACTTGTATTTTTAAATTATTAATTTCGGATTGAAGATCCTTAGTAGTTTCTTTTTTCATTATATTTATATTTGGATATTTATCTATTAATTTTGAAATGCTAAAGGGTTCTATTATCTTTGGCATTTTATCTTCTTGAATAATTAAGCTTTTTAATCTTTCTAAATATTCTTTTTTAGCTATTGGGTCTTCAATTTTTTCTATTATATCTAATAAAAATTCTTTATCTTCTTTTTTAGTTATAACATTTATATATTTTGGATTACAGTTACAATCTTCTTCACTTTCGGAACTAGTAATATCATCATAATAGTCTTCTTCAGAACTTTTATCTTTTTCATTTATTAACAAATTTATTAATTTATTTTTAATTTCTTCGTCATTTACACAGATTTCTGTAATTTTTTCTTTTAATCTACATTTGTTTGCTTTATGTCCTATTTTACCACATTTGTAACAAACAATTTTCTTTTTAATGAATTTCTTTCTTTTAGTTGGTTCATTTTCCTTAGATTTTATATATCTTGGTTTCTTGGAATATTTTTTAATTCTCTTTTTATATGCTGATGGTGATTTGATTCGTTTAATTCCAAATGCATCACAGAATGATCCTACTTCTTTTTGTTTTGATCCATATTTTATTTGTAATCTTAATTCTGAACATAATATTAATCCTTCTTTTTTCACAAAAGCAAATAATTGTCCAAAAGTAATATTTTCGAATGAAATTACATCTGTTCCCATTTCCTTTTGTAAATTATCCATTATCCTTTGAGAAAATAAACTTGGTAATCCTGTTATGAATCTTTCTTTCCAGAATGAAGCATTACAATCTGGTCTTCTTAATACATTTGTTAAAAACATATCTTTATACCATCTAAAATCTGATAATGTTGGGCATCTTAAATTTGTTAAGAATGTTTTATTTGAATTTAATTCTTCTTTAGGATTTCCTATAAAATACATTACTATTGTTACTATTAAAAATTCTGCAGCATCTGACTGTATTTGAATATTTCCTTGATCATCTTCTATTTCTTGTGTATGATCTAATATTGATAATTTATCTTGTAATGTTAAAGCATTATCCCACCAATTCTTTAATTGTCCAGTAAATCCTGAGACTAATAAAGTTGCAATATTTCTTTCTTGAATATTTTTAATTTTATAGGCTAATCTCGCCATTCCCATTTCTTGCAAATTGTTTAATACTTCATATTCTGCTTTGCCATCTATGTTCCATTCATATATTGAGTCTCCATCATATTTAGTTGTTCTAAATTTTGATCTTTCTTCATATTGAATATCTGGAGGACTTGGTCTAGGATAATAATTTTTTGAACTTACCATTTTCCAATTTTTATTATTACTATAGTTCTTTCTTTTTATTCTATTTATTTGATTATTTTCTTCTTCAAATTGATTTTCTATTGGTAAAAGTATATTTTCTTCTATGTCTGAATTTGCTGATTCTTCTGATAAATCTTCTAATTCTTCAGTAGAGTTTTCTTCTATTATTTGGTCTAAGGTATTTATTTTGGGTGTTGTTGGTTTTGAATCTGTAGTTAGATTTTGTAATGCATTAGATATTTTATTTAATAAATTATCTGTATTACTTATCTTTTGAGTACTAATACTTTGTACTAAATCTTGTTCTTTTTCTCTTGTCAGACTTCTAGGTTGAAAATGAGGTGCTGATATATCATTTGGGAATTTTAAATCTGGTTTCTTTAGTGTATCAATTTTTGTATTTAATACTTCCATATGTTGAGATATTGTATGAAGAATTTGATTTGTATAATTATTTTGTTGATAAACTTTTTTAAGATCTTCAAGATTTATTGAATTATTTGTACTTGATTCAGCTTCTCTTCCCTTTTTAAAAGGTGAGGCTATTACTTCTCCTTTTCCTAGATTAATTTTTACTTCTTGTAATGGAGGGTGTATTGATGTTAATATTTGATCATCTTTCAATTTCCATTTTTTATATAAATTAGTTTGAACATTTATTTGTGGAATATTATAAACATCACTTATTCCTAATTTTGATGTGTAAAATGTTAACCATGTAAAGAAAGGAAAGTCAAACTTTTGTTTTTCTATTTCTATTTTCCATTCTAATATTAATTTTTCTTTATATTCTGATTCTAATTGAAAAAACCAAATTCTTTTTTCTGTGTTTTCTTCATCATCAAAATCTTCTTGTAAATATTTATGATTTATTTTATATGGTCTATTTATAACATTTATTTCTCCTTGCATTTGAGAATGTGTTGGGGAATAGTCAGATTTATTTTGATTTACAACTTCTGGAATAGGAGTTTTATATTTAAAATTTGATGTACTTTCCATAGGGAAATTAATTTCAGATGACTCATAATTTGAACGTCTAGCTGGTAACCATGAATAAGATGATTCTGGTCTTTCTCTTAATGATGTAAATCTTATTAAAGTACTTCCATCCGATTTTTCTATAATATCTTCTGCAGTAGTTTGTTCTATATTTCTTGCTACTTGTGGATTTTTAATTTCAAATTCACTAGGTATAGTAATTTCATTCCATTTTAATCTTTTTGGAATATATGTAGTAGGTCGATCTGCATCTACTTGTAATAAAGTTGTTTCATCTTTAAGAGTTGGAGTCATTATGAATTTTGGATTTAAATGTGAAGATAAAGGTCTATAATATATTCTGTATATTATTGCAAAATTCTTTGTATGTTTTTCAAATTCATTTCCTTGTAGATGAATATCTAGTATAACTGAATTTAATATATGAGGGTCTGTTAAATCTATTGAAAAATTTGGAGCACAGTTAAAATATATTGGTCCGTTGCAAACATTAGTTTGAATCATTGATAATAAAGATGTTTTATATCTTTTGAGTCTAGTGTCTCTTAAAGCTAGGTATATTGGAGCATCAACTCCTAAATGGAATAAGGGCTTTACAGCAATTTGTATTAATCCAATATGAATATAACGATATCCTTTACTTAAATATTTTTGAATTGTACTATGATTTAATAATTGTATAGTTTGATATTCTTCTTGAATAGATATTGTTTCTTCATGGGTTTTGACTGATAAAGCAGTTTTGAAATCTAAAGGGCCAATTCTATAAATGTGTTCAATTTTTTCTTCTGGGATTGTCCAATCTGAATTGTTTATAGGCATATGATATTCATGACTTTGTACTACATTTTCTTGCTTTGAATTAGATCCTATTTTTAATTGTCTAAGAAATGCAGCCATGCTTAATATTTAATTAAATTTTACTTAGACGGGAACAACCGAGCCTATGCCTGGAACATCCTATCCTGGACTTACCAACGGTCTAACAAAGCATCAAGTCTTACCAACGTTTTCAGTAAAGTTTAATAAAATATGTAACATAAATGCATGAAATAGCCAAGTTAAAATAGAAATGTAATTCAAATAAAGTAAATGTAAATGCAAAGTTTAAATATGCGTATGCAAATTAAACAAAGGTGTGGCTCTGATACCACTTCTACCCCAGGTATTGAAATGCAATAAACATAAGTAGTTGGACTTACTTTTGATTGTTGAGTGACTAACGGAAGCTTGTAATGAATTCCAACCTTGAAGACTTTATTGTAATGATGAAATCCACTTCTACAAAGACTTTGAGTACAATGGTTATTTTAGAGTGAGTGGGAATAGTAGGAGAACTAAGAGTAAGTGGGAGTAGTAGGAAAACTAAGACAAGTCTATTACAACTTCTGATATTTTTTCGCCGATGCCTGTCTTCTGAATCTTGAATCTATTTATAGAGGCTCGGTTCTGCATTTCATCTTCATTTCAATTTTGCTTTCATTTGTTGTGGCCGACATTCTTTTTCAAAAGTCGTTTGGATTTTGTCCACCGATGGGGTCATCAAAAGGATCAAAAGTAGATTCTGATGATCCTGCTGGCTCCTCTATTTTGTCTTCTTCTTTTGGCTTTTGTAAATAATTCAGATATTCTTTCAGCATCTCGGGATTCTGCATGATTTGCTTTATTAAAAAGTTACTGGCTGTTTCTTCGGATGCCATTTCCGTCACCTTTTCTTTGTCTCTTTTTGGAGTGAGTGGAGTTGGTGTAGTGGTTGGAATGATTGTTGACTGTCTTGTCTCCTTTTGAGTAGTGGTAGTAGCTGTCCACTTTAATTTGTCTCCAGTGGTCAGGAATCTGATCACATTAGTTTGATCGCCAAATTCTTGATTGAATCCAGTCCACCATTTTATTTTGAATTCTCTTACCAATGACATTGGCAGAGGTTTTTCCAGTTCTTGATGAATTTTGAAACTCCAGCAAAATATCCATGGCACTTTAAATTCCATGTGGAATAAAATTGGTCTTGTATATTCTTCCCCCTTTGCTCTTTTTAGATATGTTTGAAATCCCATGAGAACATTTGGAGGTAGAATCTCTGGTTGGGGTCCAAACCATTTCCACCAGTGATTGAACCAAATTGGGAATTCTTTGCTGCAACTATCTTTGAATGTGAAGAACCAGGAATGGTTGAATGGTCTAAAAAGGAAAGCACGATACCATGCCATTTTGTAATCTTGATATGTAAATCCTTCTGGAATAAAGTTTACTGAAAAGGATTTTTTGGAATAAAGAGAAGTCCATTCATTAGGAGAACAAACTTTCTTTATAATACACTTGGAATGACTAATAATATTTGGATTCTTTTTATCTGGAATGGGGTAAATCTCTACAGATTGAGTATCTGTAAGGATTAATTCATAATAATCTAGATTTTTTGAAGGGTCATCTGGTTGCCAATAGCATTTTGGAGGAAAGATCCTTTGAGTAACTTGATGAAGAGTAGAGTATATGGGTATTTCTTGGAATCTAGTTAAAGTAATATGTTGAGTAAATGGCTTTGTAAAATAAGTATTTCCTTGAGATTTTTCTGGGGATTTTGCCAGTTGTTGAATGGGTCTAATTGGAGAAGTAATTGGAGTAGCAGCCTGACTGTAAGTCAATGCTGGGAAATCTGATAAAAGTTGAAATCTATTTTGAGTTACAGGGGTAAGACTCATCTCATAATCCTGAGGAGTCTTTGGCCGGGAACTTCCTGCTTTTGAATCCATGTTCCTGCAAAATTAATAAACAACATCTTTAAGTTGGTCAGCTAATTGTCTGTTTTGTTCTTGATAGTGCTGAATAAATTCGTTGTGAAGAAAATCTCCACTTCTGCTTAATCTCTGATGAGTAAGAAGTCGAAGGGTGTTTTTCTGAATTTGTCTTTGTAGAATAAAGGCTCTTTCTTTTGGAGTACTGGTTGCATAGGGACTTTTATGAATATATATTTCATCATATTTAGGAATTTGGTAGGCTGGAATAAATTGTCTTCCATTCGGAGTCTGAATGGAATAGACGTATCCTCTGGATAGAATTGATTTTTCTTTATTTTGAAGGCTAGGAGAATCTCGTTGAGTTCTCAAATAATTTGTGTATTCACGATCATTTCTTTGAGCCATCATTGCTGGATCCATGTCCTTGTAGGAATTCTCTGGTTAGAAAATCTGGTAAAGAATTATTTTCTCCTTTAATAAATTCTATATCAAAATCAAATACAGATAAAATAGCTTGCCATCTAGCAAATATTTGTTTTGAAATAATATTTTGAACATCTTTTTGTAGAATTTCTTTTGCAGATTTGCAGTCTATTCTAATTAAAAATTTCTTATTGTATAAGTCATCCTGAAATTTTGATATACACAAAACTATAGATAGAATTTCTTTTTTAATAGTTGAGTAATTCTTTTGAGGATCTGACCAGGTTCCTGAATGAAATCTAACTAATTCTTCTTTTGAATTATCTATTTTTTGTTTTAATATTCCTCCGTATCCTAATTCTGAAGCATCTGTTTCAACTATCATGAATGCTTTAGGATGGGGTAGGCACAAACATGGTAATGATTCTATTTTTGCTTTTAAATATTTTATTTTTTGAGTATGTTCTTCTGTCCAAGGTTTTGGGTTTTTCTTTAATCTATTAAATAATATAGAACATTCTTGTCTTAATTTAGGAAAGAAATCTGCTATATAATTTAAGCATCCTAAAAATCTTTGTAATTGATTTTTCTCTTTTATCTCATCTGGAAATTTAGTAGCGAATTCTAAAGCTCTATTTATTGGCTTTATTGTTCCTTGATATATATTATGTCCTAAAAATCTTATTTTTGTTTGAAATAATTTCATTTTTGGAGCAGAAATAACTAATCCATTTTTCTTAACTATTTTTAGAAATATACTTAAATGTTTAAAATGTTGTTCTAATGATTCTGAAAATATTAATACATCATCTATATAGACTATGCTGAATGAACTATAAGGATTGAAAATATCATTCATTATATTTTGAAATTCTGATGGTGCATTTTTTAATCCAAATGGCATAACTTTCCATTCATAATGTCCAAAAGGTGTTGTAAATGCTGTTTTGTATCTATCTTTTGGATCTATTAATATTTGCCAATATCCTGATTTCATATCAAATTTTGAGAATATTTTTGCATTAAATAATCTATTAAGCAAATCTTTTTTGTTGGGAATAGGATATCTAATCCATTGTAAAACTTTGTTTAAAGGTTTATAATTTATTACTAATCTTGGAACTCCTCTTTCTTTTTCAGCTTGATTCATTACATAGAATGCAGCACAACTCCAAGGTGATTTTGAAGGTGTTATTAATCCTTTATCTATTAATATTTTTATTTCTTTTTTACAAAATTCTAGTAGCTCAGCATTCATTTGTATTGGTCTAGCTTTTGTTGGAATATTTTTTTCATTAAAATCTTTTTCATAAGGTAATTCTATCATATGTTGTTTTCTATCCCAAAAAGCATTAGGAATGTCTGCACAAATTTCTTTTTTAAATAATTCTTCTAATTCTGATATTCTTTTTTGTATTTTAATATCATTTAGTTGTTCCTCAATTTTTAAATAAGATTTTTCTTCTTTAATATAGTTTATTTGTTGTTGTACTTTAGTAGTGGTATTTATTGTTTTATATATTGAAGATGTTTGTAAGGTTTGTAATTCTCTTTGTCTTATTGGAGTTAAGAATTTAAAGGTAATGATTTTTCCCATTATATTTACTGAAATTCCTTCATTGCTTACTAAAAATGGATAAATTTGAATTAAAAAAGGTGTTCCTAATATAACATCATGATTCATATTGTTTACAATTATGAAATTATGTCTAATGCAATATTCATTATTACATATTGATCCTTTTGTAAATTTATATTTTACTTCTAAATCTTCTCCATTTGCTGCCATTAGTTTTTCTTTTGTTCTTTCACAATATTTAGTTGGAATTATTCCTTCTTTAATACAACTTGTGTCAGCTCCACTATCAATTAGAGCTACAAATGTTTCTTTGAAATCTTCAACTGTGATAGTTACTAAAGCGAACCATTTTTGAAAAGTCATTTTTTCTATAGTATTTATATATTGGTCTTCTCTTACTGGGTTTTCTGCTATTAATATTTCATTCGTTTCAGTATTAGAAGTTGAAGGTTGATTGTTATTTATTAATGTTATTTTTGATTCTATTTCCAAATCTTTTAGTTTTAATTCTATGATTTCTTGTTGTAATTGTTTTACTTGTATTTTTAAATTATTAATTTCGGATTGAAGATCCTTAGTAGTTTCTTTTTTCATTATATTTATATTTGGATATTTATCTATTAATTTTGAAATGCTAAAGGGTTCTATTATCTTTGGCATTTTATCTTCTTGAATAATTAAGCTTTTTAATCTTTCTAAATATTCTTTTTTAGCTATTGGGTCTTCAATTTTTTCTATTATATCTAATAAAAATTCTTTATCTTCTTTTTTAGTTATAACATTTATATATTTTGGATTACAGTTACAATCTTCTTCACTTTCGGAACTAGTAATATCATCATAATAGTCTTCTTCAGAACTTTTATCTTTTTCATTTATTAACAAATTTATTAATTTATTTTTAATTTCTTCGTCATTTACACAGATTTCTGTAATTTTTTCTTTTAATCTACATTTGTTTGCTTTATGTCCTATTTTACCACATTTGTAACAAACAATTTTCTTTTTAATGAATTTCTTTCTTTTAGTTGGTTCATTTTCCTTAGATTTTATATATCTTGGTTTCTTGGAATATTTTTTAATTCTCTTTTTATATGCTGATGGTGATTTGATTCGTTTAATTCCAAATGCATCACAGAATGATCCTACTTCTTTTTGTTTTGATCCATATTTTATTTGTAATCTTAATTCTGAACATAATATTAATCCTTCTTTTTTCACAAAAGCAAATAATTGTCCAAAAGTAATATTTTCGAATGAAATTACATCTGTTCCCATTTCCTTTTGTAAATTATCCATTATCCTTTGAGAAAATAAACTTGGTAATCCTGTTATGAATCTTTCTTTCCAGAATGAAGCATTACAATCTGGTCTTCTTAATACATTTGTTAAAAACATATCTTTATACCATCTAAAATCTGATAATGTTGGGCATCTTAAATTTGTTAAGAATGTTTTATTTGAATTTAATTCTTCTTTAGGATTTCCTATAAAATACATTACTATTGTTACTATTAAAAATTCTGCAGCATCTGACTGTATTTGAATATTTCCTTGATCATCTTCTATTTCTTGTGTATGATCTAATATTGATAATTTATCTTGTAATGTTAAAGCATTATCCCACCAATTCTTTAATTGTCCAGTAAATCCTGAGACTAATAAAGTTGCAATATTTCTTTCTTGAATATTTTTAATTTTATAGGCTAATCTCGCCATTCCCATTTCTTGCAAATTGTTTAATACTTCATATTCTGCTTTGCCATCTATGTTCCATTCATATATTGAGTCTCCATCATATTTAGTTGTTCTAAATTTTGATCTTTCTTCATATTGAATATCTGGAGGACTTGGTCTAGGATAATAATTTTTTGAACTTACCATTTTCCAATTTTTATTATTACTATAGTTCTTTCTTTTTATTCTATTTATTTGATTATTTTCTTCTTCAAATTGATTTTCTATTGGTAAAAGTATATTTTCTTCTATGTCTGAATTTGCTGATTCTTCTGATAAATCTTCTAATTCTTCAGTAGAGTTTTCTTCTATTATTTGGTCTAAGGTATTTATTTTGGGTGTTGTTGGTTTTGAATCTGTAGTTAGATTTTGTAATGCATTAGATATTTTATTTAATAAATTATCTGTATTACTTATCTTTTGAGTACTAATACTTTGTACTAAATCTTGTTCTTTTTCTCTTGTCAGACTTCTAGGTTGAAAATGAGGTGCTGATATATCATTTGGGAATTTTAAATCTGGTTTCTTTAGTGTATCAATTTTTGTATTTAATACTTCCATATGTTGAGATATTGTATGAAGAATTTGATTTGTATAATTATTTTGTTGATAAACTTTTTTAAGATCTTCAAGATTTATTGAATTATTTGTACTTGATTCAGCTTCTCTTCCCTTTTTAAAAGGTGAGGCTATTACTTCTCCTTTTCCTAGATTAATTTTTACTTCTTGTAATGGAGGGTGTATTGATGTTAATATTTGATCATCTTTCAATTTCCATTTTTTATATAAATTAGTTTGAACATTTATTTGTGGAATATTATAAACATCACTTATTCCTAATTTTGATGTGTAAAATGTTAACCATGTAAAGAAAGGAAAGTCAAACTTTTGTTTTTCTATTTCTATTTTCCATTCTAATATTAATTTTTCTTTATATTCTGATTCTAATTGAAAAAACCAAATTCTTTTTTCTGTGTTTTCTTCATCATCAAAATCTTCTTGTAAATATTTATGATTTATTTTATATGGTCTATTTATAACATTTATTTCTCCTTGCATTTGAGAATGTGTTGGGGAATAGTCAGATTTATTTTGATTTACAACTTCTGGAATAGGAGTTTTATATTTAAAATTTGATGTACTTTCCATAGGGAAATTAATTTCAGATGACTCATAATTTGAACGTCTAGCTGGTAACCATGAATAAGATGATTCTGGTCTTTCTCTTAATGATGTAAATCTTATTAAAGTACTTCCATCCGATTTTTCTATAATATCTTCTGCAGTAGTTTGTTCTATATTTCTTGCTACTTGTGGATTTTTAATTTCAAATTCACTAGGTATAGTAATTTCATTCCATTTTAATCTTTTTGGAATATATGTAGTAGGTCGATCTGCATCTACTTGTAATAAAGTTGTTTCATCTTTAAGAGTTGGAGTCATTATGAATTTTGGATTTAAATGTGAAGATAAAGGTCTATAATATATTCTGTATATTATTGCAAAATTCTTTGTATGTTTTTCAAATTCATTTCCTTGTAGATGAATATCTAGTATAACTGAATTTAATATATGAGGGTCTGTTAAATCTATTGAAAAATTTGGAGCACAGTTAAAATATATTGGTCCGTTGCAAACATTAGTTTGAATCATTGATAATAAAGATGTTTTATATCTTTTGAGTCTAGTGTCTCTTAAAGCTAGGTATATTGGAGCATCAACTCCTAAATGGAATAAGGGCTTTACAGCAATTTGTATTAATCCAATATGAATATAACGATATCCTTTACTTAAATATTTTTGAATTGTACTATGATTTAATAATTGTATAGTTTGATATTCTTCTTGAATAGATATTGTTTCTTCATGGGTTTTGACTGATAAAGCAGTTTTGAAATCTAAAGGGCCAATTCTATAAATGTGTTCAATTTTTTCTTCTGGGATTGTCCAATCTGAATTGTTTATAGGCATATGATATTCATGACTTTGTACTACATTTTCTTGCTTTGAATTAGATCCTATTTTTAATTGTCTAAGAAATGCAGCCATGCTTAATATTTAATTAAATTTTACTTAGACGGGAACAACCGAGCCTATGCCTGGAACATCCTATCCTGGACTTACCAACGGTCTAACAAAGCATCAAGTCTTACCAACGTTTTCAGTAAAGTTTAATAAAATATGTAACATAAATGCATGAAATAGCCAAGTTAAAATAGAAATGTAATTCAAATAAAGTAAATGTAAATGCAAAGTTTAAATATGCGTATGCAAATTAAACAAAGGTGTGGCTCTGATACCACTTCTACCCCAGGTATTGAAATGCAATAAACATAAGTAGTTGGACTTACTTTTGATTGTTGAGTGACTAACGGAAGCTTGTAATGAATTCCAACCTTGAAGACTTTATTGTAATGATGAAATCCACTTCTACAAAGACTTTGAGTACAATGGTTATTTTAGAGTGAGTGGGAATAGTAGGAGAACTAGGAGTAAGTGGGAGTAGTAGGAAAACTAAGACAAGTCTATTACAACTTCTGATATTTTTTCGCCGATGCCTGTCTTCTGAATCTTGAATCTATTTATAGAGGCTCGGTTCTGCATTTCATCTTCATTTCAATTTTGCTTTCATTTGTTGTGGCCGACATTCTTTTTCAAAAGTCGTTTGGATTTTGTCCACCGATGGGGTCATCAAAAGGATCAAAAGTAGATTCTGATGATCCTGCTGGCTCCTCTATTTTGTCTTCTTCTTTTGGCTTTTGTAAATAATTCAGATATTCTTTCAGCATCTCGGGATTCTGCATGATTTGCTTTATTAAAAAGTTACTGGCTGTTTCTTCGGATGCCATTTCCGTCACCTTTTCTTTGTCTCTTTTTGGAGTGAGTGGAGTTGGTGTAGTGGTTGGAATGATTGTTGACTGTCTTGTCTCCTTTTGAGTAGTGGTAGTAGCTGTCCACTTTAATTTGTCTCCAGTGGTCAGGAATCTGATCACATTAGTTTGATCGCCAAATTCTTGATTGAATCCAGTCCACCATTTTATTTTGAATTCTCTTACCAATGACATTGGCAGAGGTTTTTCCAGTTCTTGATGAATTTTGAAACTCCAGCAAAATATCCATGGCACTTTAAATTCCATGTGGAATAAAATTGGTCTTGTATATTCTTCCCCCTTTGCTCTTTTTAGATATGTTTGAAATCCCATGAGAACATTTGGAGGTAGAATCTCTGGTTGGGGTCCAAACCATTTCCACCAGTGATTGAACCAAATTGGGAATTCTTTGTTGCAACTATCTTTGAATGTGAAGAACCAGGAATGGTTGAATGGTCTAAAAAGGAAAGCACGATACCATGCCATTTTGTAATCTTGATATGTAAATCCTTCTGGAATAAAGTTTACTGAAAAGGATTTTTTGGAATAAAGAGAAGTCCATTCATTAGGAGAACAAACTTTCTTTATAATACACTTGGAATGACTAATAATATTTGGATTCTTTTTATCTGGAATGGGGTAAATCTCTACAGATTGAGTATCTGTAAGGATTAATTCATAATAATCTAGATTTTTTGAAGGGTCATCTGGTTGCCAATAGCATTTTGGAGGAAAGATCCTTTGAGTAACTTGATGAAGAGTAGAGTATATGGGTATTTCTTGGAATCTAGTTAAAGTAATATGTTGAGTAAATGGCTTTGTAAAATAAGTATTTCCTTGAGATTTTTCTGGGGATTTTGCCAGTTGTTGAATGGGTCTAATTGGAGAAGTAATTGGAGTAGCAGCCTGACTGTAAGTCAATGCTGGGAAATCTGATAAAAGTTGAAATCTATTTTGAGTTACAGGGGTAAGACTCATCTCATAATCCTGAGGAGTCTTTGGCCGGGAACTTCCTGCTTTTGAATCCATGTTCCTGCAAAATTAATAAACAACATCTTTAAGTTGGTCAGCTAATTGTCTGTTTTGTTCTTGATAGTGCTGAATAAATTCGTTGTGAAGAAAATCTCCACTTCTGCTTAATCTCTGATGAGTAAGAAGTCGAAGGGTGTTTTTCTGAATTTGTCTTTGTAGAATAAAGGCTCTTTCTTTTGGAGTACTGGTTGCATAGGGACTTTTATGAATATATATTTCATCATATTTAGGAATTTGGTAGGCTGGAATAAATTGTCTTCCATTCGGAGTCTGAATGGAATAGACATATCCTCTGGATAGAATTGATTTTTCTTTATTTTGAAGGCTAGGAGAATCTCGTTGAGTTCTCAAATAATTTGTGTATTCACGATCATTTCTTTGAGCCATCATTGCTGGATCCATGTCCTTGTAGGAATTCTCTGGTTAGAAAATCTGGTAAAGAATTATTTTCTCCTTTAATAAATTCTATATCAAAATCAAATACAGATAAAATAGCTTGCCATCTAGCAAATATTTGTTTTGAAATAATATTTTGAACATATTTTTGTAGAATTTCTTTTGCAGATTTGCAGTCTATTCTAATTAAAAATTTCTTATTGTATAAGTCATCCTGAAATTTTGATATACACAAAACTATAGATAGAATTTCTTTTTTAATAGTTGAGTAATTCTTTTGAGGATCTGACCAGGTTCCTGAATGAAATCTAACTAATTCTTCTTTTGAATTATCTATTTTTTGTTTTAATATTCCTCCGTATCCTAATTCTGAAGCATCTGTTTCAACTATCATGAATGCTTTAGGATGGGGTAGGCACAAACATGGTAATGATTCTATTTTTGCTTTTAAATATTTTATTTTTTGAGTATGTTCTTCTGTCCAAGGTTTTGGGTTTTTCTTTAATCTATTAAATAATATAGAACATTCTTGTCTTAATTTAGGAAAGAAATCTGCTATATAATTTAAGCATCCTAAAAATCTTTGTAATTGATTTTTCTCTTTTATCTCATCTGGAAATTTAGTAGCGAATTCTAAAGCTCTATTTATTGGCTTTATTGTTCCTTGATATATATTATGTCCTAAAAATCTTATTTTTGTTTGAAATAATTTCATTTTTGGAGCAGAAATAACTAATCCATTTTTCTTAACTATTTTTAGAAATATACTTAAATGTTTAAAATGTTGTTCTAATGATTCTGAAAATATTAATACATCATCTATATAGACTATGCTGAATGAACTATAAGGATTGAAAATATCATTCATTATATTTTGAAATTCTGATGGTGCATTTTTTAATCCAAATGGCATAACTATGTTTCTTTGAAATCTTCAACTGTGATAGTTACTAAACAGAAGTTGTAATAGACTTGTCTTAGTTTTCCTACTACTCCCACTTACTCTTAGTTCTCCTACTATTCCCACTCACTCTAAAATAACCATTGTACTCAAAGTCTTTGTAGAAGTGGATTTCATCATTACAATAAAGTCTTCAAGGTTGGAATTCATTACAAGCTTCCGTTAGTCACTCAACAATCAAAAGTAAGTCCAACTACTTATGTTTATTGCATTTCAATACCTGGGGTGCCATGGATATTTTGCTGGAGTTTCAAAATTCATCAAGAACTGGAAAAACCTCTGCCAATGTCATTGGTAAGAGAATTCAAAATAAAATGGTGGACTGGATTCAATCAAGAATTTGGCGATCAAACTAATGTGATCAGATTCCTGACCACTGGAGACAAATTAAAGTGGACAGCTACTACCACTACTCAAAAGGAGACAAGACAGTCAACAATCATTCCAACCACTACACCAACTCCACTCACTCCAAAAAGAGACAAAGAAAAGGTGACGGAAATGGCATCCGAAGAAACTGCCAGTAACTTTTTAATAAAGCAAATCATGCAGAATCCCGAGATGCTGAAAGAATATCTGAATTATTTACAAAAGCCAAAAGAAGAAGACAAAATAGAGGAGCCAGCAGGATCATCAGAATCTACTTTTGATCCTTTTGATGACCCCATCGGTGGACAAAATCCAAACGACTTTTGAAAAAGAATGTCGGCCACAACAAATGAAAGCAAAATTGAAATGAAGATGAAATGCAGAACCGAGCCTCTATAAATAGATTCAAGATTCAGAAGACAGGCATCGGCGAAAAAATATCAGAAGTTGTAATAGACTTGTCTTAGTTTTCCTACTACTCCCACTTACTCCTAGTTCTCCTACTATTCCCACTCACTCTAAAATAACCATTGTACTCAAAGTCTTTGTAGAAGTGGATTTCATCATTACAATAAAGTCTTCAAGGTTGGAATTCATTACAAGCTTCCGTTAGTCACTCAACAATCAAAAGTAAGTCCAACTACTTATGTTTATTGCATTTCAATACCTGGGGTAGAAGTGGTATCAGAGCCACACCTTTGTTTAATTTGCATACGCATATTTAAACTTTGCATTTACATTTACTTTATTTGAATTACATTTCTATTTTAACTTGGCTATTTCATGCATTTATGTTACATATTTTATTAAACTTTACTGAAAACGTTGGTAAGACTTGATGCTTTGTTAGACCGTTGGTAAGTCCAGGATAGGATGTTCCAGGCATAGGCTCGGTTGTTCCCGTCTAAGTAAAATTTAATTAAATATTAAGCATGGCTGCATTTCTTAGACAATTAAAAATAGGATCTAATTCAAAGCAAGAAAATGTAGTACAAAGTCATGAATATCATATGCCTATAAACAATTCAGATTGGACAATCCCAGAAGAAAAAATTGAACACATTTATAGAATTGGCCCTTTAGATTTCAAAACTGCTTTATCAGTCAAAACCCATGAAGAAACAATATCTATTCAAGAAGAATATCAAACTATACAATTATTAAATCATAGTACAATTCAAAAATATTTAAGTAAAGGATATCGTTATATTCATATTGGATTAATACAAATTGCTGTAAAGCCCTTATTCCATTTAGGAGTTGATGCTCCAATATACCTAGCTTTAAGAGACACTAGACTCAAAAGATATAAAACATCTTTATTATCAATGATTCAAACTAATGTTTGCAACGGACCAATATATTTTAACTGTGCTCCAAATTTTTCAATAGATTTAACAGACCCTCATATATTAAATTCAGTTATACTAGATATTCATCTACAAGGAAATGAATTTGAAAAACATACAAAGAATTTTGCAATAATATACATAATATATTATAGACCTTTATCTTCACATTTAAATCCAAAATTCATAATGACTCCAACTCTTAAAGACGAAACAACTTTATTACAAGTAGATGCAGATCGACCTACTACATATATTCCAAAAAGATTAAAATGGAATGAAATTACTATACCTAGTGAATTTGAAATTAAAAATCCACAAGTAGCAAGAAATATAGAACAAACTACTGCAGAAGATATTATAGAAAAATCGGATGGAAGTACTTTAATAAGATTTACATCATTAAGAGAAAGACCAGAATCATCTTATTCATGGTTACCAGCTAGACGTTCAAATTATGAGTCATCTGAAATTAATTTCCCTATGGAAAGTACATCAAATTTTAAATATAAAACTCCTATTCCAGAAGTTGTAAATCAAAATAAATCTGACTATTCCCCAACACATTCTCAAATGCAAGGAGAAATAAATGTTATAAATAGACCATATAAAATAAATCATAAATATTTACAAGAAGATTTTGATGATGAAGAAAACACAGAAAAAAGAATTTGATTTTTTCAATTAGAATCAGAATATAAAGAAAAATTAATATTAGAATGGAAAATAGAAATAGAAAAACAAAAGTTTGACTTTCCTTTATTTACATGGTTAACATTTTACACATCAAAATTAGGAATAAGTGATGTTTATAATATTCCACAAATAAATGTTCAAACTAATTTATATAAAAAATGGAAATTGAAAGATGATCAAATATTAACATCAATACACCCTCCATTACAAGAAGTAAAAATTAATCTAGGAAAAGGAGAAGTAATAGCCTCACCTTTTAAAAAGGGAAGAGAAGCTGAATCAAGTACAAATAATTCAATAAATCTTGAAGATCTTAAAAAAGTTTATCAACAAAATAATTATACAAATCAAATTCTTCATACAATATCTCAACATATGGAAGTATTAAATACAAAAATTGATACACTAAAGAAACCAGATTTAAAATTCCCAAATGATATATCAGCACCTCATTTTCAACCTAGAAGTCTGACAAGAGAAAAAAAACAAGATTTAGTACAAAGTATTAGTACTCAAAAGATAAGTAATACAGATAATTTATTAAATAAAATATCTAATGCATTACAAAATCTAACTACAGATTCAAAACCAACAACACCCAAAATAAATACCTTAGACCAAATAATAGAAGAAAACTCTACTGAAGAATTAGAAGATTTATCAGAAGAATCAGCAAATTCAGACATAGAAGAAAATATACTTTTACCAATAGAAAATCAATTTGAAGAAGAAAATAATCAAATAAATAGAATAAAAAGAAAGAACTATAGTAATAATAAAAATTGGAAAATGGTAAGTTCAAAAAATTATTATCCTAGACCAAGTCCTCCAGATATTCAATATGAAGAAAGATCAAAATTTAGAACAACTAAATATGATGGAGACTCAATATATGAATGGAACATAGATGGCAAAGCAGAATATGAAGTATTAAACAATTTGCAAGAAATGGGAATGGCGAGATTAGCCTATAAAATTAAAAATATTCAAGAAAGAAATATTGCAACTTTATTAGTCTCAGGATTTACTGGACAATTAAAGAATTGGTGGGATAATGCTTTAACATTACAAGATAAATTATCAATATTAGATCATACACAAGAAATAGAAGATGATCAAGGAAATATTCAAATACAGTCAGATGCTGCAGAATTTTTAATAGTAACAATAGTAATGTATTTTATAGGAAATCCTAAAGAAGAATTAAATTCAAATAAAACATTCTTAACAAATTTAAGATGCCCAACATTATCAGATTTTAGATGGTATAAAGATATGTTTTTAACAAATGTATTAAGAAGACCAGATTGTCATGATTCATTCTGGAAAGAAAGATTCATAACAGGATTACCAAGTTTATTTTCTCAAAGGATAATGGATAATTTACAAAAGGAAATGGGAACAGATGTAATTTCATTCGAAAATATTACTTTTGGACAATTATTTGCTTTTGTGAAAAAAGAAGGATTAATATTATGTTCAGAATTAAGATTACAAATAAAATATGGATCAAAACAAAAAGAAGTAGGATCATTCTGTGATGCATTTGGAATTAAACAAATCAAATCACCATCAGCATATAAAAAGAGAATTAAAAAATATTCCAAGAAACCAAGATATATAAAATCTAAGGAAAATGAACCAACTAAAAGAAAGAAATTCATTAAAAAGAAAATTGTTTGTTACAAATGTGGTAAAATAGGACATAAAGCAAACAAATGTAGATTAAAAGAAAAAATTACAGAAATCTGTGTAAATGACGAAGAAATTAAAAATAAATTAATAAATTTGTTAATAAATGAAAAAGATAAAAGTTCTGAAGAAGACTATTATGATGATATTACTAGTTCCGAAAGTGAAGAAGATTGTAACTGTAATCCAAAATATATAAATGTTATAACTAAAAAAGAAGATAAAGAATTTTTATTAGATATAATAGAAAAAATTGAAGACCCAATAGCTAAAAAAGAATATTTAGAAAGATTAAAAAGCTTAATTATTCAAGAAGATAAAATGCCAAAGATAATAGAACCCTTTAGCATTTCAAAATTAATAGATAAATATCCAAATATAAATATAATGAAAAAAGAAACTACTAAGGATCTTCAATCCGAAATTAATAATTTAAAAATACAAGTAAAACAATTACAACAAGAAATCATAGAATTAAAACTAAAAGATTTGGAAATAGAATCAAAAATAACATTAATAAATAACAATCAACCTTCAACTTCTAATACTGAAACGAATGAAATATTAATAGCAGAAAACCCAGTAAGAGAAGACCAATATATAAATACTATAGAAAAAATGACTTTTCAAAAATGGTTCGCTTTAGTAACTATCACAGTTGAAGATTTCAAAGAAACATTTGTAGCTCTAATTGATAGTGGAGCTGACACAAGTTGTATTAAAGAAGAAAAATCTTATTTAAAAATTGAGGAACAACTAAATGATATTAAAATACAAAAAAGAATATCAGAATTAGAAGAATTATTTAAAAAAGAAATTTGTGCAGACATTCCTAATGCTTTTTGGGATAGAAAACAACATATGATAGAATTACCTTATGAAAAAGATTTTAATGAAAAAAATATTCCAACAAAAGCTAGACCAATACAAATGAATGCTGAGCTACTAGAATTTTGTAAAAAAGAAATAAAAATATTAATAGATAAAGGATTAATAACACCTTCAAAATCACCTTGGAGTTGTGCTGCATTCTATGTAATGAATCAAGCTGAAAAAGAAAGAGGAGTTCCAAGATTAGTAATAAATTATAAACCTTTAAACAAAGTTTTACAATGGATTAGATATCCTATTCCCAACAAAAAAGATTTGCTTAATAGATTATTTAATGCAAAAATATTCTCAAAATTTGATATGAAATCAGGATATTGGCAAATATTAATAGATCCAAAAGATAGATACAAAACAGCATTTACAACACCTTTTGGACATATGAATGGAAAGTTATGCCATTTGGATTAAAAAATGCAAATGTAAATGCAAAGTTTAAATATGCGTATGAAATATAAACAACGGTGTGGCTCTGATACCACTTCTACCCAGGACTTTGCAATTAATCATATACGTTAACTAAGAGCAAATATTGTAGGGACTTAGAATGTAATTAATGAAACTTACTTGACTTTTGAGAGTGCACAATCGGAAGCTTGAATTCAACAATGGAAACTTGCCAAACTTGTTTGACAAAATGATACAAGAGGTTTGAATATTTAATACAAGGCTTTGACTATGTATGGAAATATGTGGGAGTAGTGATTATAATGAGTTTTTCTAACTTTGCTCTAATGGTTTTTTCGCCGATGCCTGTCTTCTGAATCTTGAATCTATTTATAGAGGCTCGGTTCTGCATTTCATTTGAATTTCAATTTTGCTTTCATTTGTGGTGGCCGACATCTTTTTCAAAAGTCGTTTGGATTTTGTCCACCGATGGGATCATCAAAAGGATCAAAAGTAGATTCTAATGATCCTGCTGGCTCCTCTATTTTGTCTTCTTCTTTTGGCTTTTGCAAATAATTCAGATATTCTTTCAGCATCTCGGGATTCTGCATGATTTGCTTTATTAAAAAGTTACTGGCTGTTTCTTCGGATGCCATTTCCGTCACCTTTTCTTTGTCTCTTTTTGGAGTGAGTGGAGTTGGTGTAGTGGTTGGAATGATTGTTGACTGTCTTGTCTCCTTTTGAGTAGTGGTAGTAGCTGTCCACTTTAATTTGTCTCCAGTGGTCAGGAATCTGATCACATTAGTTTGATCGCCAAATTCTTGATTGAATCCAGTCCACCATTTTATTTTGAATTCTCTTACCAATGACATTGGCAGAGGTTTTTCCAGTTCTTGATGAATTTTGAAACTCCAGCAAAATATCCATGGCACTTTGAATTCCATGTGAAATAAAATTGGTCTTGTAAACTCTTCCCCCTTTGCTCTTTTTAGATATGTTTGGAATCCCATGAGAACATTTGGAGGTAGAATTTCTGGTTGGGGTCCAAACCATTTCCACCAGTGATTGAACCAAATTGGGAATTCTTTACTGCAACTGTCTTTGAATGTGAAGAACCAGGAATGATTGAATGGTCTAAAAAGGAAAGCACGATACCATGCCATTTTGTAATCTTGATATGTAAATCCATCTGGAATAAAGTTCACTGAAAAGGATTTTTTGGAATAAAGAGAAGTCCATTCATTAGGAGAACAAACTTTCTTTATAATACACTTAGAATGGCTAATAATGTTGGGATTCTTTTTATCTGGAATTGGGTAAATCTCTACAGATTGAGTATCTGTAAGGATTAATTCATAATAATCTAGATTTTTTGAAGGGTCATCTGGTTGCCAATAGCATTTTGGAGGAAAGATCCTTTGAGTAACTTGATGAAGAGTAGAGTATATGGGTATTTCTTGGAATCTGGTTAAAGTAATATGTTGAGTAAATGGCTTTGTGAAATAAGTATTTCCTTGAGATTTTTCTGGGGATTTTGCTAGTTGTTGAATGGGTCTAATTGGAGAAATAATTGGAGTAGCAGCCTGACTATAAGTCAATGCTGGGAAATCTGATAAAAGTTGAAATCTATTTTGAGTTACAGGGGTAAGACTCATCTCATAATCCTGAGGAGTCTTTGGCCTGGAACTTCCTGCTTTTGAATCCATGATCCTGCAAAATTTTAACAAATAATCTTGTTAAGCTGTTCTTTAAGCTGTTGAATTCGAATTAAAATTGGCTGAATATCTTCAGGAGGATGATTGGCTTTTTCAAGAACATTCTTAAATATAATGTTTGAATTGATCTGCCTTTTTAGAAGAAAGGCTTGTTCTTTTGGTGTGGTTGCAGCCCAAAAGCTGTGTCTAATATGAACTGTATCATGATTTCGAATTTGAGAATAAGGAATTGGTTGAATAGTTTTATCGGGATTTTTGACAAAATAGGTAAAGGGTCTATGAGAAATATTTGTGGCTCTTTTTTGAAGAATTGGGTTATCTCGTTCAGCTCGAAGTCTTCGAAGGTATTCTTTGTGAGTTTCACGTTCCATTTCCCTGTAAAAATTCTCTAGTCAAGAAGTCAGGAAGGGAGTTATTTTCTCCTTTAATAAATTCTATGTCGAAATCGAACACAGATAAAATAGCTTGCCATCTAGCAAATATTTGCTTTGAAACTATATTTTGAACATCTTTTTGTAAAATCTCTTTTGCAGATTTACAATCTATTCTAATTAAAAATTTCTTGTTATACAAATCATCTTGGAATTTGGATATACACAAAACTATGGATAAAATTTCTTTTTTAATAGTTGAATAATTCTTTTGAGGATCCGACCATGTTCCTGAATGAAATCTAACTAATTCTTCTCTTGAATTATTTATTTTTTGTTTTAATATTCCACCGTATCCTAATTCTGATGCATCAGTTTCGACTATCATGAATGCTTTAGGATGAGGTAAACATAAACATGGTAATGACTCTATTTTTTCTTTTAAATATTTTATTTTTTGAGTATGTTCCTCCGTCCAAGGTTTTGGATTTTTCTTTAATCTATTAAATAATATAGAACATTCTTGTCTTAATTTAGGAAAGAAATCTGCTATATAATTTAAGCATCCTAAAAATCTTTGTAATTGATTTTTCTCTTTTATCTCATCTGGAAATTTAGTAGCGAATTCTAAAGCTCTATTTATTGGCTTTATTGTTCCTTGATATATATTATGTCCTAAAAATCTTATTTTTGTTTGAAATAATTTCATTTTTGGAGCAGAAATAACTAATCCATTTTTCTTAACTATTTTTAGAAATATACTTAAATGTTTAAAATGTTGTTCTAATGATTCTGAAAATATTAATACATCATCTATATAGACTATGCTGAATGAGCTATAAGGATTGAAAATATCATTCATTATATTTTGAAATTCTGATGGTGCATTTTTTAATCCAAATGGCATAACTTTCCATTCATAATGTCCAAAAGGTGTTGTAAATGCTGTTTTGTATCTATCTTTTGGATCTATTAATATTTGCCAATATCCTGATTTCATATCAAATTTTGAGAATATTTTTGCATTAAATAATCTATTAAGCAAATCTTTTTTGTTGGGAATAGGATATCTAATCCATTGTAAAACTTTGTTTAAAGGTTTATAATTTATTACTAATCTTGGAACTCCTCTTTCTTTTTCAGCTTGATTCATTACATAGAATGCAGCACAACTCCAAGGTGATTTTGAAGGTGTTATTAATCCTTTATCTATTAATATTTTTATTTCTTTTTTACAAAATTCTAGTAGCTCAGCATTCATTTGTATTGGTCTAGCTTTTGTTGGAATATTTTTTTCATTAAAATCTTTTTCATAAGGTAATTCTATCATATGTTGTTTTCTATCCCAAAAAGCATTAGGAATGTCTGCACAAATTTCTTTTTTAAATAATTCTTCTAATTCTGATATTCTTTTTTGTATTTTAATATCATTTAGTTGTTCCTCAATTTTTAAATAAGATTTTTCTTCTTTAATATAGTTTATTTGTTGTTGTACTTTAGTAATGGTATTTATTGTTTTATATATTGAAGATGTTTGTAAGGTTTGTAATTCTCTTTGTCTTATTGGAGTTAAGAATTTAAAGGTAATGATTTTTCCCATTATATTTACTGAAATTCCTTCATTGCTTACTAAAAATGGATAAATTTGAATTAAAAAAGGTGTTCCTAATATAACATCATGATTTATATTGTTTACAATTATGAAATTATGTCTAATGCAATATTCATTATTACATATTGATCCTTTTGTAAATTTATATTTTACTTCTAAATCTTCTCCATTTGCTGCCATTAGTTTTTCTTTTGTTCTTTCACAATATTTAGTTGGAATTATTCCTTCTTTAATACAACTTGTGTCAGCTCCACTATCAATTAGAGCTACAAATGTTTCTTTGAAATCTTCAACTGTGATAGTTACTAAAGCGAACCATTTTTGAAAAGTCATTTTTTCTATAGTATTTATATATTGGTCTTCTCTTACTGGGTTTTCTGCTATTAATATTTCATTCGTTTCAGTATTAGAAGTTGAAGGTTGATTGTTATTTATTAATGTTATTTTTGATTCTATTTCCAAATCTTTTAGTTTTAATTCTATGATTTCTTGTTGTAATTGTTTTACTTGTATTTTTAAATTATTAATTTCGGATTGAAGATCCTTAGTAGTTTCTTTTTTCATTATATTTATATTTGGATATTTATCTATTAATTTTGAAATGCTAAAGGGTTCTATTATTTTTGGCATTTTATCTTCTTGAATAATTAAGCTTTTTAATCTTTCTAAATATTCTTTTTTAGCTAGTGGGTCTTCAATTTTTTCTATTATATCTAATAAAAATTCTTTATCTTCTTTTTTAGTTATAACATTTATATATTTTGGATTACAGTTACAATCTTCTTCACTTTCGGAACTAGTAATATCATCATAATAGTCTTCTTCAGAACTTTTATCTTTTTCATTTATTAACAAATTTATTAATTTATTTTTAATTTCTTCGTCATTTACACAGATTTCTGTAATTTTTTATTTTAATCTACATTTGTTTGCTTTATGTCCTATTTTACCACATTTGTAACAAACAATTTTCTTTTTAATGAATTTCTTTCTTTTAGTTGGTTCATTTTCCTTAGATTTTATATATCTTGGTTTCTTGGAATATTTTTTAATTCTCTTTTTATATGCTGATGGTGATTTGATTCGTTTAATTCCAAATGCATCACAGAATGATCCTACTTCTTTTTGTTTTGATCCATATTTTATTTGTAATCTTAATTCTGAACATAATATTAATCCTTCTTTTTTCACAAAAGCAAATAATTGTCCAAAAGTAATATTTTCGAATGAAATTACATCTGTTCCCATTTCCTTTTGTAAATTATCCATTATCCTTTGAGAAAATAAACTTGGTAATCCTGTTATGAATCTTTCTTTCCAGAATGAAGCGTTACAATCTGGTCTTCTTAATACATTTGTTAAAAACATATCTTTATACCATCTAAAATCTGATAATGTTGGGCATCTTAAATTTGTTAAGAATGTTTTATTTGAATTTAATTCTTCTTTAGGATTTCCTATAAAATACATTACTATTGTTACTATTAAAAATTCTGCAGCATCTGACTGTATTTGAATATTTCCTTGATCATCTTCTATTTCTTGTGTATGATCTAATATTGATAATTTATCTTGTAATGTTAAAGCATTATCCCACCAATTCTTTAATTGTCCAGTAAATCCTGAGACTAATAAAGTTGCAATATTTCTTTCTTGAATATTTTTAATTTTATAGGCTAATCTCGCCATTCCCATTTCTTGCAAATTGTTTAATACTTCATATTCTGCTTTGCCATCTATGTTCCATTCATATATTGAGTCTCCATCATATTTAGTTGTTCTAAATTTTGATCTTTCTTCATATTGAATATCTGGAGGACTTGGTCTAGGATAATAATTTTTTGAACTTACCATTTTCCAATTTTTATTATTACTATAGTTCTTTCTTTTTATTCTATTTATTTGATTATTTTCTTCTTCAAATTGATTTTCTATTGGTAAAAGTATATTTTCTTCTATGTCTGAATTTGCTGATTCTTCTGATAAATCTTCTAATTCTTCAGTAGAGTTTTCTTCTATTATTTGGTCTAAGGTATTTATTTTGGGTGTTGTTGGTTTTGAATATGTAGTTAGATTTTGTAATGCATTAGATATTTTATTTAATAAATTATCTGTATTACTTATCTTTTGAGTACTAATACTTTGTACTAAATCTTGTTCTTTTTCTCTTGTCAGACTTCTAGGTTGAAAATGAGGTGCTGATATATCATTTGGGAATTTTAAATCTGGTTTCTTTAGTGTATCAATTTTTGTATTTAATACTTCCATATGTTGAGATATTGTATGAAGAATTTGATTTGTATAATTATTTTGTTGATAAACTATTTTAAGATCTTCAAGATTTATTGAATTATTTGTACTTGATTCAGCTTCTCTTCCCTTTTTAAAAGGTGAGGCTATTACTTCTCCTTTTCCTTGATTAATTTTTACTTCTTGTAATGGAGGGTGTATTGATGTTAATATTTGATCATCTTTCAATTTCCATTTTTTATATAAATTAGTTTGAACATTTATTTGTGGAATATTATAAACATCACTTATTCCTAATTTTGATGTGTAAAATGTTAACCATGTAAAGAAAGGAAAGTCAAACTTTTGTTTTTCTATTTCTATTTTCCATTCTAATATTAATTTTTCTTTATATTCTGATTCTAATTGAAAAAACCAAATTCTTTTTTCTGTGTTTTCTTCATCATCAAAATCTTCTTGTAAATATTTATGATTTATTTTATATGGTCTATTTATAACATTTATTTCTCCTTGCATTTGAGAATGTGTTGAGGAATAGTCAGATTTATTTTGATTTACAACTTCTGGAATAGGAGTTTTATATTTAAAATTTGATGTACTTTCCATAGGGAAATTAATTTCAGATGACTCATAATTTGAACGTCTAGCTGGTAACCATGAATAAGATGATTCTGGTCTTTCTCTTAATGATGTAAATCTTATTAAAGTACTTCCATCCGATTTTTCTATAATATCTTCTGCAGTAGTTTGTTCTATATTTCTTGCTACTTGTGGATTTTTAATTTCAAATTCACTAGGTATAGTAATTTCATTCCATTTTAATCTTTTTGGAATATATGTAGTAGGTCGATCTGCATCTACTTGTAATAAAGTTGTTTCGTCTTTAAGAGTTGGAGTCATTATGAATTTTGGATTTAAATGTGAAGATAAAGGTCTATAATATATTCTGTATATTATTGCAAAATTCTTTGTATGTTTTTCAAATTCATTTCCTTGTAGATGAATATCTAGTATAACTGAATTTAATATATGAGGGTCTGTTAAATCTATTGAAAAATTTGGAGCACAGTTAAAATATATTGGTCCGTTGCAAACATTAGTTTGAATCATTGATAATAAAGATGTTTTATATCTTTTGAGTCTAGTGTCTCTTAAAGCTAGGTATATTGGAGCATCAACTCCTAAATGGAATAAGGGCTTTACAGCAATTTGTATTAATCCAATATGAATATAACGATATCCTTTACTTAAATATTTTTGAATTGTACTATGATTTAATAATTGTATAGTTTGATATTCTTCTTGAATAGATATTGTTTCTTCATGGGTTTTGACTGATAAAGCAGTTTTGAAATCTAAAGGGCCAATTCTATAAATGTGTTCAATTTTTTCTTCTGGGATTGTCCAATCTGAATTGTTTATAGGCATATGATATTCATGACTTTGTACTACATTTTCTTGCTTTGAATTAGATCCTATTTTTAATTGTCTAAGAAATGCAGCCATGCTTAATATTTAATTAAATTTTACTTAGACGGGAACAACCGAGCCTATGCCTGGAACATCCTATCCTGGACTTACCAACGGTCTAACAAAGCATCAAGTCTTACCAACGTTTTCAGTAAAGTTTAATAAAATATGTAACATAAATGCATGAAATAACCAAGTTAAAATAGAAATGTAATTCAAATAAAGTAAATGTAAATGCAAAGTTTAAATATACGTATGCAAATTAAACAAAGGTGTGGCTCTGATACCACTTCTACCCCAGGTATGCAATAAACATAAGTAGTTGGACTTACTTTTGATTGTTGAGTGACTAACGGAAGCTTGTAATGAATTCCAACCTTGAAGACTTTATTGTAATGATGAAATCCACTTCTACAAAGACTTTGAGTACAATGGTTATTTTAGAGTGAGTGGGAATAGTAGGAGAACTAAGAGTAAGTGGGAGTAGTAGGAAAACTAAGACAAGTCTATTACAACTTCTGATATTTTTTCGCCGATGCCTGTCTTCTGAATCTTGAATCTATTTATAGAGGCTCGGTTCTGCATTTCATCTTCATTTCAATTTTGCTTTCATTTGTTGTGGCCGACATTCTTTTTCAAAAGTCGTTTGGATTTTGTCCACCGATGGGGTCATCAAAAGGATCAAAAGTAGATTCTGATGATCCTGCTGGCTCCTCTATTTTGTCTTCTTCTTTTGGCTTTTGTAAATAATTCAGATATTCTTTCAGCATCTCGGGATTCTGCATGATTTGCTTTATTAAAAAGTTACTGGTTGTTTCTTCGGATGCCATTTCCATCACCTTTTCTTTGTCTCTTTTTGGAGTGAGTGGAGTTGGTGTAGTGGTTGGAATGATTGTTGACTGTCTTGTCTCCTTTTGAGTAGTGGTAGTAGCTGTCCACTTTAATTTGTCTCCAGTGGTCAGGAATCTGATCACATTAGTTTGATCACCAAATTCTTGATTGAATCCAGTCCACCATTTTATTTTGAATTCTCTTACCAATGACATTGGCAGAGGTTTTTCCAGTTCTTGATGAATTTTGAAACTCCAGCAAAATATCCATGGCACTTTAAATTCCATGTGGAATAAAATTGGTCTTGTATATTCTTCCCCCTTTGCTCTTTTTAGATATGTTTGAAATCCCATGAGAACATTTGGAGGTAGAATCTCTGGTTGGGGTCCAAACCATTTTCACCAGTGATTGAACCAAATTGGGAATTCTTTGCTGCAACTATCTTTGAATGTGAAGAACCAGGAATGGTTGAATGGTCTAAAAAGGAAAGCACGATACCATGCCATTTTGTAATCTTGATATTTAAATCCTTCTGGAATAAAGTTTACTGAAAAGGATTTTTTGGAATAAAGAGAAGTCCATTCATTAGGAGAACAAACTTTCTTTATAATACACTTGGAATGACTAATAATATTTGGATTCTTTTTATCTGGAATTCATTACAAGTTAAAAGAAAAAATCAAAAAACAAAAACAAAAAATGTAAAAAAGGAAAAGATGGGAAAAAAATTTGATTCGAAATGGTTCATCTATTTCTAGTCAAACACGATTTTTAATTAGGCCGAATTTTTGTTTGACGGTTTTTTAGGATAAGTCGGATAGGATGTCTACTCAATTTTCGGGTCAATCGGTTAAATCGGTCATCCGATCCGAGTTTCAAAACACAACTTGAAACATGGGAATCGATTGCTAATCCAATTTGAGTACCCCTGCTAGACAGATCGTAACAGAATACTTCATTATTCAAGCTCCATGGACTAGAACTTGCTGAGTCAATTCTATCTTTTTTTGTCTCATTTGAGAAAATGAGGCCTTCCCTTTTCTTGATGGCGTTGATTTGCCAATCATACTAGACTCCACATCCACCTCTAAAGAAAAACGGAGGGTGTAACAATGAGAGGTACCCCGACTATTTTCAAGAACAAATAAGACATGAGCCTAGGGGCGTGCAAGCTCAGAATTTATTGAATAACGACTGATTTCAAAATGAATTTAAAAATTTGAAATCGGTAATTCGAAAATTCGAACAAATGCGGATTCATGTGTTTCAACATAGGTATGAAAGTTGTATTGGTTTCTTGAATCCGGAAATTACTAATCTCGAAATCGAAAAAAGTATTTAAATACATAAATAATACAAATATATACTATACACGAATATCATGTGCAAAATGTATATTAGTCTTATATACATTCAAGTATATGAGAAAATATGCTACTATGGAAATATATTATTACATTACGTTATAATGCATATTGTACTATATAATAGCAATGTATGTATATCATACATTTTGACTTCAGTAGTACTCAATTCTTATTTTAAAATTGAATCGAAATTGAAATGGTTCAACTCAAAATTGAATTAAGTCAGTATCTCACAAAAGAAGATTATGAAAATTACAAAATTTAATCTACTAAATTCTTGATTATGCTCACTTCTACTGAAATATTGTAATATCTGACCACAATAAGAACATTTATATTCTTTTTTATTTTCAACGATGACTACCGCCATTTTACCCAGAAAAAAAAAATTTATGACTACAGTTAGAGTTTATTTTTCTTTGGACCACTATAACCTTCAATGAATATAGAACCTGAGGATTTTAATCATAAGGGGAAAATGCACTTTTTATTCCTTATTGTTTTGAGTGTTGGACAATTTTATCCCTAAAATTTCAATTAAAACACATTTCATCCCCATAATTTTATAATTTTGATCAATTTCATCCCTAAAATTTCATGCAAACACATTTCATCCTCATAATTTCATAAATTTGACTAATTAAGGATAATTGATGGATTGTCATGTAATTTGAATTGAATATCATCACTTGACCATAGCATACCAATTAGTAAAATACAAAAAACATTGGGTCAACCAAAACCTCAAAAATCATTTTTTAATTCACTTTCTCATTTGAAAAAATTAAGAAAATTTCATCCACCATTAGTCTCGTCTTAATCACAAATTGAACAAAAAGATTGAGAGGGATTGAAGTCGTGGAGAAGAAACAACCCCATTATGGCCAATTGGAGAAAAATTTCAAACAATCTTGTTACAAACCAATTGGAGAAAAATATTAATGTGAAATAAAGAATTGTTTAGATTGTCATTTATTTGCAAAAATTTGTTTTGTTGCATCATATACATGTTTTTCAAATTATCTATCTATCTTCCAATTTATTATTTTGTCATGGATATTTTGTTGGAGTTTCAAAATTCATCAAGAATTAGAAAAATCACTTCCAATGTCATTGGTCAGAGAATTCAAGATCAAATGGTGGACAGGATTCAATCAACAGTTCGGAGACCAAACAAACGTGATAAGATTCCTAACTACAGGGGACAAACTCAAATGGACAAATCAATCACCTACTACAACAACTATGCCAACTACTTCAACTATGCCAACCACTCCAATAAAGAAAGAAAAAGAAAAAGTTGTTAATATGGTATCCGAAGCCATTACAAACGACTTTTTAATGAAAAAGATGATGCAGGACCCAAAGATGCTCAAAGAATATTTGGACTATTTGCAAAAGCAGGATAACAATGAAGAAACCGACAAAATTGAGGAGTCAGCAGGATCATCCGAATCTACTTTTGATCCTTTCGGAGGACCATGCGGACAAGATCCAAATGACTTTTGAAAAAGATGTCGGCCACATTTCAAAGAAAAAGCAAATAAAATTCAAATGAAGATGAAATGCAAGTTCGAAGAACTCTATAAATAGATTCAACATCAGAAGAAGAGGCATCGGAGAAAAAATCAGTGTAATCCTTTAGTACAAACCTCTCAACCACTCTTAACCACTCTCAACCTACTCTCAACTACTCCCAACTACTCTTGTACTCATACTATTGTATAGCATTCTCCAAATAAAGTTTAATAAGAAGATTCAAGGATTATACATTCATCAGCTTCCGTTTGCAACTCAATATTTTTGTAAGTTCAACTATTTATGATTATTACAAGTTTATATTGCCCGGGTAGAAGTGGTATCAGAGCCACACATATCATGCATATTTAAGACTTTGAATTATTATTACCTTATTTGAATTACTCTCTATTTTGATTTGGCAAATCCATGCATTTATGTTTACATATTTTATTAAATTTTACTGAAATCATTGGTAAGACTTTGAAGCCTTGTGAGACCATTGGTAAGTCCAGGATAGGATGTTCCCGGCATAGTGCTCAGTTGTTCCTGATTAGGTAAAACTTTAAATAAATATTAAACATGGCTGCGTTTCTTAGACAACTAAAAATAGGATCTAATTCAAAGCAAGATAATATAGTACAAAGTCATGAATATCATATGCCTATAAATAATTCAGATTGGACAATCCCAGAAGAAAGAATAGAACATATTTATAGAATAGGCCCGTTAGATTTCAAAACAGCTTTATCAGTTAAAACACATGAAGAAACAATATCTATTCAAGAAGAATATCAATCAATTCCATTACTAAATCATAGTACAATTCAAAAATATTTAAGTAAAGGATATCGATATATTCATATAGGATTAATACAAATTGCAGTAAAACCCTTATTCCATCTAGGAGTAGACGCTCCAATATACCTAGCATTAAGAGATACTAGACCTAAACGATATAAAACTTCTTTACTTTCTATGATTCAAACAAATGTTTGTAATGGACCCATATATTTTAACTGTGCTCCAAATTTTTCAATAGACTTAACAGACCCACATATTCTTAACTCAGTAATATTAGATATTCATCTACAAGGAAATGAATTTGAAAAACATACAAAGAATTTTGCAATAATATATAGAATATATTATAGACCTTTATCTTCACACCTCAATCCTAAATTTATAATGACTCCAACTCTTAAGGAAGAAACAACTTTATTACAAGTAGATGCAGATAGACCTACAACTTATACTCCGAAAAGATTAAAATGGAATGAGATAACTATACCTAGTGAATTTGAAATTAAAAATCCACAAATAGCAAGAAATATAGAACAAACTACTGCAGAAGATATTATAGAAAAACCTGATGGTAATACTCTAATAAGATTTTCATCATTAAGAGAAAAATCTGATTCAACTTATTCTTGGCTACCAGCAAGACATTCTAATTATGAATCTACTGAAATTAATTTTCCCTTAGAAAGCACCTCAACTTTTAAATATAAAACTCCTGTTCCAGAAGTTATAAATCAAAATCAATCAGAATATTCTCCAACCCATTCACAAATGAAAGGAGAAATAAATGTTATAAATAAACCATACAAAATAAATCATAAATACTTGCAAGAAGATTTTGAAGATGAAGAAAATACTGAAAAAAGAATTTGGTTCTTTCAATTAGACCCTAAGTATAAAGAAAAATTAATTATAGAATGGAAAAATGAATTAGAAAAGTAAAAATTTGATTTTCCTTTCTTTACTTGGTTATCATTCTATACTTCAAAATTAGGAATAAATGATATATTTCATACACCTCAAATTAATGTTCAAACTAATTTATATAAAAAATGGAAATTAAAAGATGATCAAGTGATAACATCTATACATCCTCCATTACAAGAAGTAAAAATAAATATAGGACAAGGAGATATAATAGCCTCACCTTTTAAAAAGGGTAGAGAAGCTGAATCAAGTGCAAATAATACAATAAATTTAGAAGATATCAAAAAGATTTATCAACAAAATAATTATACAAATCAAATTCTTCATACAATATCTCAACATATGGAAGTATTAAATACAAAAATAGATACACTAAAGAGACCAGAATCTAAATTCCCTAATGATATTTCAGCACCACATTTCCAACCTAGAAGTTTGACAAGAGAAAAAGAACAAGAGTTAATCCAAAGTATTAATAATCAAAAAATAAATACTACAGATAATATACTAAATAGAATATCACAATCATTGCAGAATTTATCTAAACCTCAAACTCCTAAGATAAATACATTAGACCAAATAATAGAAGATAATTCATCTGAAGATATAAATAATTCATCTGAAGAATCAATAAATTCAGAAATTGAAGAAAATATAATTTTACCAATAGAAAAGCAATTTGAAGAAACCAAAGATAATCAAATAAATAAAATAAAAAGAAGAAGAATTTATAATAATAATAATAATAATAATTGGAAAATGGTAAGTACAAAGAATTATTATCCAAGACCTAACCCTCCAGATATTCAATATGAAGAAAGATCAAAATTTCGTACCACTAAATATGATGGAGACTCAATTTATGAATGGAATATAGATGGCAAAGCAGAATATGAAGTATTAAATAATTTACAAGAAATGGGAATGGCTAGATTAGCCTACAAAATAAAAAATATCCATGGTACTTTGAACTCCATGTGAAATAGTATTGGCCTCGTATATTCTTCCCCCCTTGCTTTTTTGAGATAGGTTTGAAATCCCATAAGAACATTTGGAGGTAGAATTTCTGGTTGAGGACCGAACCATTTCCACCAATGATTGAACCAAATTGGAAATTCTCTGCTACAACTTTCTTTGAATGTAAAGAACCACGAGTGATTGAATGGTCGATACAAAAAAGCACGATACCATGCTATTTTGTAATCTTGATAAGTAAATCCATCTGGAATGAATCTTACTGAGAAGGATTTCTTGGAATAAAGAGAAGTCCATTCATTAGGAGAACAAACTTTCTTTATAATGCATTTTGAATGGCTGATAATATTTGGATTTTTCTTGTCTGGAATGGGGAATATTTCCACAGATTGAGTATCTGTAAGAATTAATTCATAATAATCCAAAGTTTTGGAAGGATCATCAGGCTGCCAAAAACATTTTTGAGGAAAGATTCTTTGAGTAATCTGATTGAGTGTAGAATATAAAGGTACTTCTTGAAATCTGGTTAAAGTAATATGTTGAGTAAATGGTTTTGTGAAATAGGTATTTTCATTAGATTTTTCTGAGGGTTTTGGAATTTGTTGAAGAGGTCTTATTTGAGAAGAAGTTGGAGTACAAGCAGCTTGACTGTAAGTCAATGCTGGAAAGTCTGATAGTAATTGGAATCTATTTTGAGTTATAGGAGTAAGACTCATCTCATAATCTTGAGGAGTTTTTGGTCTAGAATTTCCTGCTTTTGAATCCATATTCCTGCAAAATCAATAACAACATCTTTAAGTTGGTTAGATAATTGTTTATTTTGGTCTTTGTAATGTTGAAGAAATTCTTCATTTCTTCCTGTTCTTCGCAGAACTTGAATTCTAATAGTGTTTCTCTGAATCTCTCTTTGAAGAAGGAAAGCTCTTTCTTTTGGTGTAAGGGTTGCCAAAGGGCTTCTCTGAATGTAAACTGTATCATGTTTGGAAATTTGATAGGCTGGAATGCTTTGTCTTCCATTGCTGGTTGGAATAAAATATTGATATCCTCTGGATTGAAGAACTGCTTCTTTGTTTAGAAATTTAGGAGAATCTCGTTGGGTTCTTAAATAATTTGTATATTCTCGATCAGTTCTTTGGGCCATCATTTCACGATCCATGTCCTTGTAAAAATTCTCGAGTAAGAAAATCTGGTAATGAATTATTTTCTCCTTTTATAAATTCAATTTCAAAATCGAAAACAGATAAAATAGTTTGCCATCTAGCAAATATTTGTTTTGAAACTATGTTCTGAACATCTTTTTTGTAAAATCTCTTTTGCAGATTTACAATCTATTCTAATCAAAAATTTTTTATTATATAAATCATTTTGAAATTTTGATATGCATAAAACTATTGATAAAATTTCTTTTTTAATAGTTGAATAATTCTTTTGAGGGTCAAACCATGTCCCTGAATGAAATCTAACTAATTCTTCTTTTGATTCTTCTATTCTTTGTTTTAATATTCCTCCATATCCTAATTCTGATGCATCTGTTTCAACAATCATGAATGCTTTAGGATTAGGTAGACATAAACATGGTAATGATTCAATTTTTTCTTTTAAATATTTTATCTTTTGAGTATGTTCTTCTGTCCATGGTTTTGGATTTTTCTTTAGTCTATTAAATAATATAGAACATTCTTTTCTTAAATTAGGGAAGAAATCTGCTATATAATTTAAGCATCCTAAAAACCTTTGTAATTGATTTTTATCTTTTATTTCATCTGGAAATTTAGTAGCAAATTCTAAAGCTCTATCAATTGGTTTTATTGTTCCTTGATATATATTGTGTCCTAGAAATCTTATTTTTGTTTGAAATAGTTTCATTTTTGGGGCTGACACTACTAATCCATTCTTTTTAACTATTTTTAGAAATATATTTAAATGTTTAAAATGTTGTTCTATTGATTCTGAAAATATTAATACATCATCTATATATACGATGTTGAATGAACTATAAGGATTAAAAATATCATTCATTATATTTTGAAATTCTGATGGTGCATTTTTTAATCCAAATGGCATTATCTTCCATTCATAATGACCGAAAGGTGTTGTGAATGCTGTTTTGTATCTATCTTCTGGAGTTATTAATATTTGCCAATATCCTGATTTTAAATCAAATTTAGAAAATATTTTTGCATTAAATAGTCTATTAAGCAAATCCTTTTTATTAGGAATAGGATATCTAATCCATTGTAAAACTTTATTTAATGGTTTATAATTTATGACTAATCTTGGAACTCCTCTTTCTTTTTCTGCTTGATTCATTACATAAAATGCAGCACAACTCCAAGGTGATTTTGAAGGTGTTATTAATCCTTTGTCTATTAATGTTTTTATTTCTTTTTTACAAAATTCTAATAAATCAGAATTCATTTGTATTGGTCTAGCTTTTGTTGGAATATTCTTTTCATTGAATTCTTTTTCATATGGTAATTCTATCATATGTTGTTTTCTATCCCAAAAAGCATTAGGAATATCAGCACAAATTTCTTTTTGCAATAATTCTTCTAATTCAGAAATTCTTTTTTGTATTTTAGCTTCTTTGAATTGTTCTTCAATTTTTAAATAAGATTTCTCTTCTTTGATATAGTTTATATGTTGTTGTACTTTAGTAATAGTATTTATTGTTTTATAAATAGAAGATGTTTGTAATATCTGTAATTCTCTTTGTCTTATTGGAGTCAAGAATTTAAAAGTAACAGTTTTTCCCATTATATTTATTGAAATTCCTTCACGGTTTACTGCAAATGGGTATATTTGAATTAAAAAAGGTGTTCCTAATATTATATCATGATTTATATTTTTTACAATTATAAAATTATGTCTAATACAATATTCATTATTACATATTGATCCTTTTGTAAATTTATATTTTACTTGTAAATTTTCTCCATTTGCTGCCATTAATGTTTCATTTGTTCTTTCACAATATTTAGTAGGAATTATTCCTTCTTTAATACAACTTGAATCAGCTTCACTATCTATTAGAGCTACATGTGTTTCTTTGAAATCTTCTACAGTAATAGTTACTAAAGCATACCATTTTTGAAATGTCATTTTTTCTATTGTATTTAAATATTGATCTTCATCCACTGGTTTTTCTGATATAAATATTTCTTCTGTTTTAGAATTAGAAGTTGAGGGTTGATTATCTATTAAGGTTATTTTGGCTTCTATTTCTAAATCTTTTGTTTTTAATTCTATAATCTCTTGTTGTAATTGTTTTATTTGTGTTTTAAGATTATTGATTTCTGTTTGAAGATCTTTAGTTGTTTCTTTTTTCATTATATTTATATTTGGATATTTATCTATTAATTTCGAAATTCTAAAAGGTTCTATTATCTTTGGCATTTTATCTTCTTGGATAATTAAACTTTTTAATCTTTCCAAATATTCTTTTTTAGCTATTGGATCATTAATCTTTTCTATTATGTCTAATAAGAATTCTTTATCTTCTTTTTTAGTTATGACATTTATATATTTTGGATTATTTGAACAGTTACAATCTTCTTCACTTTCTGAAGTACTTATGTCATTATAATAATCGTCTTCTGAACTTTGATCTTTTTTATTTATTAATAAGTTTATTAATTTATTTTTAATCTCTTCTTCTTCTGCACAGATTTCAGTAATTTTTTCTTTTAAATTACATTTATTTGCTTTATGTCCTATTTTCCCACATTTGTAGCAAATAATTTTCTGTTTAATAAATTTTCTTTTCTTTTCCGGTTTATTTCCTTCAGTTCTTTTGTATCTTATTTTCTTATTATTATTTTTTTTAATTTTCTTTTTGTATGCAGAGGGTGATTTAATTCTTTTAATTCCAAATGCATCACAAAATGATCCTACTTCTTTTGTTTTTGAACCATATTTTATTTGTAATTTTAATTCTGAGCATAACATTAATCCTTCTTTTTTCACAAAAGCAAATAATTGTCCAAAAGTAATATTTTCAAATGAAATTACATCTGTTCCCATTTCCTTTTGTAAACTATCCATTATTCTTTGTGAAAATAAGCTTGGTAATCCTGTTATAAATCTTTCTTTCCAAAATGAAGCGTTACAATCTGGCCTTCTTAATACATTAGTTAAAAACATATCTTTATACCATCTAAAATCTGATAATGTTGGACATCTTAAATTCTAATAAAACATTTTTAACAAATTTAAGATGTCCAACATTATCAGATTTTAGATGGTATAAAGATATGTTTTTAACTAATGTATTAAGAAGGCCAGATTGTAACGCTTCATTTTGGAAAGAAAGATTCATAACAGGATTACCAAGCTTATTTTCACAAAGAATAATGGATAGTTTACAAAAGGAAATGGGAACAGATGTAATTTCATTTGAAAATATTACTTTTGGACAATTATTTGCTTTTGTGAAAAAAGAAGGATTAATGTTATGCTCAGAATTAAAATTACAAATAAAATATGGTTCAAAAACAAAAGAAGTAGGATCATTTTGTGATGCATTTGGAATTAAAAGAATTAAATCACCCTCTGCATACACAAAGAAAATTAAAAAATATAATAATAAGAAAATAAGATACAAAAGAACTGAAGGAAATAAACCAGAAAAGAAAAGAAAATTTATTAAACAGAAAATTATTTGCTACAAATGTGGGAAAATAGGACATAAAGCAAATAAATGTAATTTAAAAGAAAAAATTACTGAAATCTGTGCAGAAGAAGAAGAGATTAAAAATAAATTAATAAACTTATTAATAAATAAAAAAGATCAAAGTTCAGAAGACGATTATTATAATGACATAAGTACTTCAGAAAGTGAAGAAGATTGTAACTGTTCAAATAATCCAAACTAGCGGGTCCCACGTCCGATATACCTTCTTAGTTTCTCAAAATCTAACCGATACTAGAAAAATCTTCTAAAAACTATATTTACTCATAAAAATTATTTAGAAAATTTTCTAATAAAGAAAATGTATAAAAGGCATGCAAATAATTAAAATAAGGCCTAGAAATAAGGAAATTTACGGGTTCTCACAAGTTAAAAGAAAAAATCAAAAAACAAAAACAAAAAATGTAAAAAAGGAAAATATGGGAAAAAAATTTGATTCGAAATGGTTCATCTATTTCTAGTCAAACACGATTTTTAATTAGGCCGAATTTTTGTTTGACGGTTTTTTAGGATAAGTCAGATAGGATGTCTACTCAATTTTCGGGTCAATCGGTTAAATCGATCGATCCGATCCGAGTTTCAAAACACAACTTGAAACATGGGAATCGATTGCTAATCCAATTTGAGTACCCCTGCTAGACAGATCTTAACAGAATACTTCATTATTCAAGCTCCATGGACTAGAACTTGCTGAGTCAATTCTATCTTTTTTTGTCTCATTTGAGAAAATGAGGCCTTCCCTTTTCTTGATGGCGTTGATTTGCCAATCATACTAGACTCCACATCCACCTCTAAAGAAAAACGGAGGGTGTAACAATGAGAGGTACCCCGACTATTTTCAAGAACAAATAAGACATGAGCCTAGGGGCGTGCAAGCTCAGAATTTATTGAATAACGACTGATTTCAAAATGAATTTAAAAATTTGAAATCGGTAATTCGAAAATTCGAACAAATGCGGATTCATGTGTTTCAACATAGGTATGAAAGTTGTATTGGTTTCTTGAATCCGGAAATTACTAATCTCGAAATCGAAAAAAGTATTTAAATACATAAATAATACAAATATATACTATACACGAATATCATGTGCAAAATGTATATTAGTCTTATAGACATTCAAGTATATGAGAAAATATGCTACTATGGAAATATATTATTACATTACGTTATAATGCATATTGTACTATATAATAGCAATGTATGTATATCATACATTTTGACTTCAGTAGTACTCAATTCTTATTTTAAAATTGAATCAAAATTGAAATGGTTCAACTCAAAATCGAATTAAGTCAGTATCTCACAAAAGAAGATTATGAAAATTACAAAATTTAATCTACTAAATTCTTGATTATGCTCACTTCTACTGAAATATTGTAATATCTGACCACAATAAGAACATTTATATTCTTTTTATTTTCAACGATGACTACCGTCATTTTACCCAGAAAAAAAAAAATTTATGACTACAGTTAGAGTTTATTTTTCTTTGGACCACTATAACCTTCAATGAATATAGAACCTGAGGATTTTAATTATAAGGGGAAAATGCACTTTTTATTCCTTATTGTTTTGAGTGTTGGACAATTTTATCCCTAAAATTTCAATTAAAACACATTTCATCCCCATAATTTTATAATTTTAATCAATTTCATCCCTAAAATTTCATGCAAACACATTTCATCCTCATAATTTCATAAATTTGACTAATTAAGGATAATTGATGGATTGTCAAGTAATTTGAATTGAATATCATCACTTGACCATAGCATACCAATTAGTAAAATACAAAAAACATTGGGTCAACCAAAACCTCAAAAATTATTTTTTAATTCACTTTCTCATTTGAAAAAATTAAGAAAATTTCACCCACCATTAGTCTCGTCTTAATCACAAATTGAACAAAAAGATTGAGAGGGATTGAAGTCGTGGAGAAGAAACAACCCCATTATGGCCAATTGGAGAAAAATTTCAAACAATCTTGTTACAAACCAATTGGAGAAAAATATTAACGTGAAATAAAGAATTGTTTAGATTGTCATTTATTTGCAAAAATTTTTGTTTGGATTGTGAATTATTAGAGATATTTTTATTGAAGTACTTTTTGTGATGTGATGTATGTGAGATAAAAAGGTAATTGGGAAGATAAAAAGGTGTGTTGAAAATTGTAATGATGATGTAAGCAAATATATTTTGGTAAATAAACCGCAATCCAAACAAACCCTTTGTTTTGTTGCATCATATATATGTTTTTCAAATTGTCTATCTATCTTCCAATCTATTATTTTGTTTCACATATATCATATCATAAATTAAAAAAAATCTCTTATTCAAACACACTCATTATTATTTATATAATTTAATTAGTAACTGAATTAAGTATTAATAATACAATGATTAACCTGACATATTAGTCATGTGATGATATTCGGTCCAAATTGGTTGACAATCATTCAATTGTCCTCAATTGTTCAAATTTATGAAACTATAAGAATGAAATGTATTTGGATGAAGCTTTAATTGATCGAAATTATAAAACTAGAAAAAATGAAATGTATTTTGATCGAAACTTTTGGACTGAAATTATCCAATATCCCAAATATTGGGGATGAAAAGTGCAGTTTTCCCTTAATACAATAGCCATTAAAAAATTGGTGCAATTAGCAGGAAATGAGTTACTAGAACAACAGAGATCAAGAATTCATCTCAGACCAGGAGACGATGAGGACGATGCAGAGAAGAGCTTCTTCCGCCATAATTATTACCATTGCTCAGTCTCAGGAAGCAGCGGCTTCATTAGGAACTACTGCTCCTGCTAGTTGTACTACTCTTGCTTCATTTCTCTCTGCAGTCGCAAACCCTATACCCCAATTAGCTTTTTACTCTGCTAGTAGTAGTAAAATTAGGTCGTCTTCTGGAAAAGCTCTAAAATTTCAATCTGGTTTGAGGAATGA
Source organism: Coffea arabica (assembly GCF_036785885.1). Classification (NCBI taxonomy): domain Eukaryota; kingdom Viridiplantae; phylum Streptophyta; class Magnoliopsida; order Gentianales; family Rubiaceae; genus Coffea; species Coffea arabica. Next base: position 25,091,083 of record NC_092323.1, on the reverse strand, counting down.
TTTTAGTAATATCAACAGTCTTGATGATGCTTTGAGCTTGTACAAGCAGATGGTCCGAATGAGGCCTCTGCCTTCTGTTATTGATTTCACTCAACTGCTGGACCGTATTGTTAAGATGAATAAGCACTATTGTTCCGTTATTCACCTGTTTAGGGACATGTGCGTCAAGGGCATTCCAGTTAATGAGTACACTCTCAATGTTGTGATTAATTGTTACTGCCTCGTGGGTCGAGTGGATTTGGGGTTTTCCATATTGGGTGGCTTCTTCAAACGTGGTCTTGTGCCAGATGTAGTCAGCTTTAGCACTTTACTTAAGGGACTTTTTCGAGAGCATAAGGTTCCTCAGGCACAAGAATTGTTCAAAAAAATAATATACAACAAAGTTTGCGAGCCCAATGAAGTTATGTTTGGAATTGTAATAGATGGCTTGTGTAAGGTGGGAAACACTCAAACTGCCATCGACTTCCTCAGATCAATGGAAAAAGGACGAAGATCTTGTAAACCTGATACAGTTGTGTACAACACTATCATTGACAGCTTGTGCAAGGATAAAATGGTTGATGAAGCTCTTGCACTCTTCCGGGAGATGATTGAAAAGAGCTTACCTGCGGATGTTGTCAGTTATAATTGTTTGATTCAGGGTCTCTGCAGCTTAAGCAGATGGAAGGAGGTTAAAGAGCTCTTCTCTGAGATGAAGGATTATAAAATTGTTCCGAATGTCTTTACTTTTAATATAGTGGTGGATGCACTGTGCAAGGAAGGACAGGCAGAAGATGCTGAAGAGGTAGTCAGCATCATGATTCAGCAAGGTCAGACTCCCAATCTGGTCACATACAATTCCTTAATGGATGGATACTGTTTACATTGCCGAATAGATGAAGCAGGGAGAATCTTTAATACCATGGTTACTAGTGGCCTTACTCCTGATCTCCATAGCTATGCTATTCTGATAAATGCCTATTTCAAGAACAAGGAAGTGGAAGAAGCCATGAATCTCTTTCGAGAACTTCAACACAAAGGTTTAACACCTAATATTGTTGTTTATAACACTGTCCTGCAGGGGTTATTTAGTGCAGGAAGGTATCTCAGTGCAAGAGAAGTTTTTGATGAGATGCAAGCTGCTGGCCTAAATCCTAATTTTTTCACTTACTGCATCATGTTGGATGGGTTGTGCAAGACTGGAAATGTCGATGAAGCTTTGCAGTTATTCCATTCAATGGAAGTTGATGGAGTAGATCTTCATGTACAAATGTACGGTATCATCCTTAATGGGTTGTGCAAAAGTAGAAGGCTCGATAGTGCTCGAGATCTTTTCAACAGTCTCTGCCTTAAAGGATTGGATCCTGATGTCAGAACATACACCATCATGATTGCTGGCTTGCTTTCAGAAGGTCTGCTCATCGAAGCCAAAGAGCTTGTTGAAAAAATGGAAGAGAAGGGTTGCTTGGCAGATGGTGCTACATACAATGTTATTCTGCAAGGACTCCTCAAGGGAGGTCATTATGACGATGCAATGGTCTGTTATGAAGAAATGGTTCATAGAGGATTCTCACTGGATGCATCTACTTTTTCCATTTTACTTGATTCATCTGCTAAAAATCAGAACAATCCTTCATTACCAATGTTGATGCTGAAGATTGATCCCGATAGCAAGAAGTTCATGGATGGAGGACAAAGAGGACCTTCACATTAGTTGCAACATGTTGGTCCTGCTGTTTTTTGGCCTTGAGCAAACATTAATTAGGTTTGCATTTGATCCTGTTATTAGTTATCATGTTTGTTGCAACTGAGCCTTAGTGGAGCTCTCTTGGTGATAGTTTGTGAAACACCTCAGAGATCATCAGTCTGGTGGAGAAGCCGCATTCCTTAGGGAGGTTCAATTGTTTGGTGTGGCAATCCACAGAATTTGGTGCAATTAAGTGGATTTGTACTCCTTCTTTTCAAGACTTCTTGTTTGTCCTTTCATGGAGAACCTCAATGTGGCATATCACTTAAGTGATAACTTGAACAGGCTATTTTTCTTCATTTTTCCTGGGCGTTGGTGCTTTAGCTTGCCTGTTAAGTTCAGTTTGGATAGCCACTATTTGAATTTGTTGAAAGTAAAGACTTAAATATCATCTGCAAGTATAGTTTGTGATATTCTATTTCTAGAAAAGTTTCAAGCTGTATTTCTATAATTTTGAGGAATTTTTTTCATTTAAGAATGATAAAATTGCTACTTTTACTTCAATTGCTAAACGGACCCAAATATGCCACCAGTTCAAAAGTGTAAAAACTTTCTAGACTAGCTTCTTGCTTTGGGTTCATATTTTGAGGTCCATAGGCATGTCCATTTATTTTTTCACAACATTTGACAGAATCTGAACTTTTCAAGTATGCTCCAGGAAAAGGTATTCTGATTATTTTCCCCTTTAATTGTCAATGCTGTGCCAAATTATATAGATATCCTGTAGAAGTGTGGCAAAATATCATTCTCTTGCAATAACTTGAAATAATTCATCCAAGAAACTCTCTCTCTCTCTCTGTCTCTCTCTCTCTCTCATATATTTCTCCTCATACATAAATCCATTTGTGTGTTTGGTTGTTCATTAACAATATACTTGATTATGGGATTCTTCAAGATTAATATTTGGTTGTTCCTAAGTTGCAATGGTAACTAAAGAAAGGTTTTTATTGCAAAACTGTACTTTCATTTGATCACCATCTGCAATGGTTAAAAAAAAAGGTCGGTAATAATATAATTGGTCTAGTCTAACAAACTTTGTATCTACCAGTTTCCTTTTTCTTATTCTTGTTCTTTTTGGATTGAGCAGGAGAGGGGTGGAATTTGTATTGCAGAGTGTGAAGATTTGACATCAGCTCAGACTGGATAGAAACAATTAATCAGGTATTAAAATGTATGGAAATAGTCATCATGAATTTTATATGTTAGAAATCAGTTAAAGCAGTTAAAACTATTTCTTAATCACTCTTGGGAACAAATCCTATGGCTCTATAATTATGTTTTTTTAAGTATCTTGTGATTAAGAGTGATGGATTATTTCTTTTGGCTGTGGAAGAAGTAAACTGTCTAGTAACTTATAAAACAGCATTAAGAATTGATCTGTTGTTGATCTACCATGTAGCTCTTCTGATGTAGATTTTATTTGTAGGGTTTTGATACTGCATGCACTAGTTTGCAATGGCGACATGTGTTGCAAAGAGAATGACCGTAGCAGGTTTTTGGGTGCTGTTAAGAAGAAGAAGTCTTCTTGCTCATGTTTTTGTCCTATGGTGGGGATTTCAATAATGCTTTCTGGTTAGTAATATGCCACATTCAGCTTAAGTCTAGCTCAGAAGGTATTATGTTACCAAACTGTCGTCACATGCATGGAGTTAAGTTTCCATTGAATTTGTGCTAGTTTAAAACTCAATTTAGCACATCTGATAGACGATTTAAAAAAAATGAAAAACATATCGAAATGAATCCAGAATGCTCCCACTTCTAAATATGAATGTCTAGATTCAACACAACTAGGGATAGCCCTTACCTTTTTTTTTTTTTTGATTAACCCATTGTGTAATCTTATTGAGGATGAGAGATATAGTGAGAGGCTAAAATCAAGTTGATTCAATTTCACAGGGAACGTGATTTGTATTTAGGTTATTAATATTTAATCTCTTTCTTTCATGATTGGGATATAGTACGTATCGGGTAAAAGCTGTACGGTTCCCTGTTTTGATTCAACGTCCATTGATTGCTATCTTACCATCCTCAGATGGACGAGTTTAAACCGCAAAATTACTTCAAATCACGTCGTACATAACATCAGTTTAAGTAGGGTTCTGAGAATTTTAAGTGCAGGTCTTAATTTATTCTATTTTTATTTTTTGGTAACAAACATTTAAGGACAAGTCTTGCATTGAAATCTTATGAATGTGTAACTGAACATGCAATAGAACAATCTAAAAACTTCTTTCTGTGCTTTGTCTTTTTCTAAATCTCTTCTGTTTTATATGCTTTGAAATCATGTTGATTGGAAAAGATACTATCCTACAGACAACTTAATCATTGGGAAACAATAAAAGTTTTTTTCTAATAGCTTATGCAGGAGCGTTTCAAATTTTGTGCAACAATACCCAAATTGTAAGATGAAAAAACTAATATTTCTGAATTCAGAGAAAAAAGTTTGTGATAAAAATTTTCTGTTAACGGGATTTTTCTAGTAGTAGCGTCTATTCTCTGTAGCTAGTTTAGTTTGCTGAAGAATTACATCACAATATTCGTTCGTACTGTATGCAGTACATTAATTTACTGGAAAAAGATATTCAGTGTAGAATGGAAATACTGAATGCATATCATGAATACTAGTAACCATTATTTATTATTGTTTGATAAGGTACTATTGGTCACTGGGGTGGAAATGAGAGATATTTGTTGCTTGTGCCTGTTTTTATTGGGCTTGATTTGCAATGATAACAATGACCTTTCAGTGATTGTAAATATTTATTTGTGCCTACAGCACATGTCCTGGAGTACCTGCTTGAGCATTGCAATCTGAAAATCGTTCACTGAGATTTGAAGGCTGGAAACATCCATCTGGATGATGACATTGCAGCTTTCTTAGTGGTTACAAAACTACCACATCACAACTCAAATCCAGGGAACCATGGGACACATTGCCCCTGAATAACTGTAAAGCCTTTGGAGATGACAGATGTATTTGGTGTGACTCTTGCACAACTTGTAACCTGTCAGTCTGCAATATTTCTGCTTGAAGAGGAGGAGGACGTACTATTGCTAGATAAGGTGAGTAATTCCATTCTTTCTTGAAATCCAGACAGACTCGTTCTGCAATATGGCTATAACTCAGGGTTTTGTATTCCTGTTATAGTCTTCTGCGCATTATGAAACAGGTAAATGCCTTGATTCAGTGGTGTTGGAATATTTAAACTTGCTTAATTGATCTATTTATTTAGCTTTGTGTCGAAGTTTTACACTATTTTTCTTGTGTCAAAGTGTTGTCGGTACTCTTGTGCAATTGCAAACTAATCTGTCTTAGGCAGACTTCGTTTCCTCCTTAATTTGTTAGTAGGTCCATTTCTTGAGTTGGTTGTCTCTAGTTTCAATTCTAATTAGAAGTTTCTTGTGGTGTTTGAGTCAGTTATCTTGCATCCAAACTCTTTCAGACTTACTGCTTTTATCTGCTACTATGGCTGCTACGATTTTGTTCAAGAAGAGAGTATACAAGAGAGAACCTCCATGTGCAAGCACTGAATTGCATTTCAAGGAAACACCGATCTAGATGAACTTTCGTTTATCTAGATGAACTTTCGTTTAACATCCAATCCAATGCCAACTTTAATTTAAAAGAGCTTTACCCTGCCATCAATTCAATTGTGATGCTAGACCAAACCATTTGGGAATTAAATTCAAGTTTAGTTGGATGTTGAACCAAGTTCATCTGAATCGGAGCAAGAATGGATATGCAATGCCTTTTTGGAGAACTTGAGCTGTCCTATGATTTATCTTCAATAGTGCCACCAACATCACCACCACCTCCTCCACAATAATTTTCTGCTTGATTGGATTTTCTCAAAAGTGCAACTTGATTTTTTATTTTTGCTGTATGCTGCCTTATGTATATTTCATGCAGTAGCCTGAACTTAGTATTTTTTTTCTGTTGTTATATGCTGTTTCTTCCTTTCAGCATTTAGTTCTCCAAAAGGATCACCTTTCACAACCTTTTGGATTCTCGTCATTTGTGGCTGTAGCTCTAGAGTGTATCAAGTACTCCACCATTTAGTAGTTTGTTTCTTTGGCAATTATGAGTTCTGGAATTTTTTTGGTATATATCTTCTACTTCGAGGAATAAACATCTTCTGCAAATAAATTGGCACTCCTTGCCACCAAACCAAAAAAACTTGTTGGTCTGCCTGTTGGTCAGTACATCCTGGATGTGTTCTGGTTTTGCCTCCTACATATGACAGAAGAATCATTGAATGTTTAGCATTGCACAATCTTATGAATTGCTTTTTGCACTGCAGTACTACTTTCTGAGTTCTTGTGAAATTGACAAAAGCTAAGTTATTGGTATATGATTTGTGTCCTTTACAAATATTATGCCAGCTTAGCTCCAAAAAAGTCCATAGAAGAATTCTTTTCCACAGAACTCGTTAAACTTCACACTAGCATAAAGCAAACTCCCATGATTATGTCTTTAGCTTTAAGGTCATTTTATCTCTCGTTCGAATTGATAGGAAGCTTTGTCAGGCATTTTCATCAATTTGTCATCTATTAGATAGACAACTAGCTAAGACTTATTGTGAATTACAAGATGTGGTAGAAAGAGATCAGAATCATAAAATTAGAAAAATTGATGAAAGTATTCAGGGAAAAAAAGTTTGTTGAGGGACTTTCCTTGTCTCTATTCCTGATATAGATGGTCTCAGTTGATGCTAAGTAAACTCCTTGCTGTGTCGGACAAATAGATGTGTTTAAATTGGTCAATAAGTTACTCTATGGTTGGATTCTGTCCTTGCATACTATTTGTTTCTATGTAAATTTGCATATTTGCGGAGTGTGTGCCAGGGATGATGTTAAGTATCCATGGACTTGTGATCAATCTCCAGAGCAAGAAGTTGCTGAAAGAGAAAAGGCTCGAGGACACCGTGGACAAAATCTTGCATGCTTTTGATGCCAAAGATATTGAGACAATCTTTTAGGTTGTGTTGCTTTGCACCCAAAGCTATCCAGAACGCAGTCAAAAAAGGCAGAATTTATAAGGACGCACCAAGGAGTGGGATTATCTGTGGTATCGGTAGGGTTGGAGCAGCTTGAAGAAGAAAGATATCGGGAAGTCTCCCTCGTGTCCTAACAGTTTTGTTTGGGCTGATGAATCTGCACAAGATCAAAAAACTATTCAATTATCGCAGGCAAGGTAGGTCCTTTGGAGCGCAATTTGTATGCGAGATCATCAGTGGCCTGTATACCAAGTTAATGAAAAACCTCTGTAATTCTCACTCATTCAACTACTATTTCATAAGTAAACTACCCAGGGCTTGGAGCTGGAATTTTGTACGACTCTGTCTAATTCAACAAGGCTGTATTGTGCATAAGATATAGGTATTTTTTTAAAGTAGGAGTAGGACTTCGTGCCTATAGCTCAAGACTAATTTATGTATTATGTGAAATTTTGGTGGAATTTTCCGGTATACGTTAACAAGTTGGACATTAATTATCTACCTAGGATTTGTAAATTATTTTACTAAAAAACAAGGAAAATATTTCAATGTAATCTTTTGTGATACAAATAATACAATGAAAACAAAAAAAAAAAAAAAAAATGGGATGCTGCCTTGTGCAGGGAAAAATCATGTACTAATGAGGTCATGACATTCACACCTCAGTATCTGGCGGTATAAGTTTGAGATGAAAAATAGTTAGACATCATAAGTTCTTTACCGATGCAAAAGGAGGAGTATTAGTTCCTTGCACTCGTTAACTTTGAAAACCTAATGAACAAAGGATGCATGTGTTTTACCAATGTTTGTTGCATATCTGAGTCTTTCAATCAGCTAATTACTCAGAATATCGTTGAAAAAAAGAAAAATCGGACACATATGGATCTAACAAGGGTGTACTGAAAGGCAAATTTTTTTTTTAAAAAAACTCTGGCACTGCTGCCAGCAGAATTCTGCAAAAAGCTTATGATCTTTTGGCAGCCGGCAGTCCAATTTTAAAAAAAAAAATTCATCTTTTTGTGTGACAGATGAGGGCAGTGCCAGAGTTTTTTTAAAAAAAATTTGCCTTTTTGGCTGTCCGGCAGCCATAATTTTGCAGTACACCCTTGTCAAATCCAACCCGGCAGCCATAGTTTTGCAGTATACCCTTGTCAGATTCATATGTGTCCGACTTTTCTTTTTTTCAATGATATTTTGAGTAATTAGCTCTTTCAATCAAAGACCATATTTTTGTCAGGCATTCTTTCACATTAACTCTTCCAAACATCCAAAAACTACTTAAAATCACTCCATAAAAATACAACAAAAATGTTCCAAAATATCCACCCACCCACATATCAACATCTTTTTTCCTATCAACGATCAATCCCACCTCCCTTCTATTCGGACACCTATCTCCTCCCTCCTCATCAATTGTCATTTGCCACCAGTCTACTCTCTCCAACCCATCTCCCACCTCTTACCCCTCATCTCCCCACCCTTAGCCCACGGCCCATTTCCCTCTCTTTTCATGTACTTGCCATCCCTCTTATTGTCTTCCTTTCCCAATTTCGTATGGCTGTCAAGTATGTTTTGAGTGGCATGCTTGATTGAACAGAATTTATTATCAATTTTTGAGTTTTATCAATTTTGTATTATAATGAGTCAATCAAAGGCTGAATTTCATTCTCTAATTTCCGTCAAATGTTGTAATTTTATTACTCTTCTAATAGCCTTTACATCCTTCAAACCAACATTTGTATTAGTTTCAATGTGATTTAGAGTCATATTAGTTGTTGATAGAAGTGCACAATTATAACTTCTCATATCTGATCTAAGCTATCGTACAAAGACTGTTAGCCTATTTTTATTTAATTGGAGCAAAAAATCAAGGGGCGGGCAAACAAAAAATTGAGTTATGGAGGTCGGTTGCAATTGATTCAAACAGTGTTGTCTAAAGTATATCTGCACTGGTATAGTGTGTTTATTTTGCCTAAAACATTGATTAAAAAAGTGAATAGTTTACTGGCTTCATTCCTTAGGGCAGGAGAGATTAAGCAGATGTATGGTGCTAAAGTTAGATGAAAGGAGGTGTGTGCACCAAAACAGGAAGGTGGCTTGGGATAATAGAGTACTGAGCTATGGAACAAATGTTTGATTATGAAGTTAATATGGAATACCGGTTCAGTAGCAAGAAGGAGAATCAGTCACGATGGGCTGTTAAGATACCAACAGATGCATCCACGGTTTGGAGGAAAATATTGCAGATTAGATAGTTGGTTCAACCCTTCATCCGACACATTGTGGGGAATGGAACCAAAGCCAATTTCTGGTTTGATACATGGCATCCCCTTGGGCCATTGTATAAAAACTTCACAGGCAACCTCCTTTACAACTTTGGATGCAAACCAGTTGCCTCTGTATCATAAATTATAGTGAATGGATGGTGGGGATGGCCTATAGGAAGGAAAGAAACAACAAAGGTAAGTGAGACTAAAAGATGCCACACCTGATGATTTTGTTCCCTTGGTGGAGTCTGAGGACCAGATTGTGTGGGAACGATCCTCTACTGGTATTTTCAATACTAAAGCTGCCATGAAGATATTACGTGGTTCAGGGGTAAAAGTGACTTGGGAAAATATGGTTTGGGGTAAAGGATTTGTCCCGAGATATGCTTTCACTCTTTGACTAATATGTAAGAAAAAACTGTCTACACTTGACAGACTGCGAAAATGGGGAGTTTCCCTAACTTCTAGCCTATGTGCACTCTGCAAGGGGGAGGAGGAAGCCATATATCACTTATTTTTTAACTGTTGTATGCCAAGACCGGTATGGACTAAAGTGCAAAACATGTGCTTGGTATATCGTGGGTCATATACTTGGGATGTGGAACTTTCATGGCTTGCAGCTCATTGGAGATCAAATTCCTTTGCAGATCAGATGAGGAGACCGGCCTTGGCTACTGCTGTTTATCATGTTTGGAGACTCAGAAATGAAGTGATTTTTCAGTTGAAACCTGCTACATGCGATAAACTTCTAAAGCCTGTTATCGAAGCAACTTGTGTTTTGTAGTTAGTAATTAGCCAGGCTTTCCTAAAACATGTCAAAATTTGGGAGATTGTACTCGAGTGGGGAGTGGACTGGAAATGTTTGTCAGTATAGAAAGAGAATGATACAAGGGGCCTGAACGGGCCCTTGTACTCAAGTATAGGAAAACCGTACCGTTCGGGGTGATTTTGTGCAAAATGCACATGGTGTGACTCATTTGCACCCTATGTAAGTCACTCTCGCCGACGTGTAATTGTAGAATAAAATTTTATGGACCCCAAACATGGTGTTAAAAACAAGATATAAGATAAAATTTGGATTTTATATTTTTTGGATCAAATCTTGGCCATGAACCTTCCTACAACTATTCCTACTCCTGTTCCAAGAGAATGGTATACTGTAAATAGTTAGTTGGTGGATGAGAGGCGACTGCCATGTGTACAAACTTTCATTACATCAATAAAAGTTTTTATTATTCGCCAAAAGAAAAATATTCACATATCTGCAATCGCTTTCAAAAAAATCTCTAACCAAAAAAAGAAACTATTGTCAGAAGAAAATTATCTGCTTGATTTTTTAGAGGCTTGAAAATTCAAAATTATGTACTCATTTTAAGTTCTAAAATAATTGTGTGTGTCTATGTACACACACATATATATATATATACTCTTATTTCAATTAAATACTTTTTTTTCTAGGTAACATGGCTAATGAAAGAGAATTGATAGGGGTCAATAGATGCTTGAATTTTACCCATTTTTATATCTAACTCTTCTCCAATCAATTTATTTGTAATTTCTGCGTTTCAACAAAGTTCTATCTCTTCTAATAAATATGGATTATATAATTCTGAGACAATAGATTGCTTGCTTTTAATTTATGACTTTAACTAATGTTTGAGGGTCCATGTGTGAGTTTTGAGATATGGGTCTCGGAAGAATAAAAGGGATTATAAAGAATAAGTCAAACCACAAGCTAATTCATCAATCAAGAAATGCAGAATGCAGGGATAAAGGGGCAAATAAGGCAATGGAGAATGAATAAAAACGAGCAGCAGCGAGAGTTCAAATTCTTTGGAAAAGAAGTTGAAACTCCAGAATACTCGAGGGTCAAATCCCCCCCTCCAATCTAGTTCTCCTTCCCATTTATAACCCCTTTTCTATGGCTTTATGTCATTCTCGTATCATTTCAGTATCATGCTGCATGTTTTTCATTTCTTTACCCTTTCTTATTGGATCGTCTTGCACTAGCTTCCATGTGCTAAGATCTTTTTGGATTAACTGGTTTTGGACTCCAAGTATGGTTTTATTGCAACCGCTTTTATTTGCTAGTGCCACTACAGTAAAACATCTATAAATTAATATTAGATAAATTAATAATCTCTATTAAATAATAATTTTTTTCGTTTCTGACTTGGACTAACGAGTTAAATTAATAAATTCGTTAAAATAATAAAACAATATTTTTTTTTTTTAAATCTTACATGACCCTTTGGTCCCATTAATAGTTCACTAAAATTACATATCATATTTTCCTAAAATATGAGTCTACTATTAATTTTTTCTTGAAATTTAAAATCTACCTAAATCTCATCCCTAAATTTTCTTATTACATCTAAAATTTTGAATTCTTGCATTTTAATAAGAAATTATGAAGAGTTATTGATGCTTTGAGTATTTCGTTGCACGTAACAGGCTCTAAAGTTATTGTATCATCCTCAACTTAATCATTAGCAGCATTTCAGTGATGCTAGCAACAATTTCTTCTAAAGACCTCTAAACTTGTATAGTTTTCACCCGACTAATCTAATAAGTAATTTACATCCATGTTATTACGAGGCAAACGCTTGGATGAACCCGGTCCGTGGCCCCACCCATGTACGTCACGGTTTTTTGTAGCAAGTTTACCGCACTGATGCTTTCTTCTATTGTTAGCTAACTAACGATTGGATTAAACAGCATTCCCCTCAGAAATAGAAAAGGCAGGCAACAAGAAAGTGGAAACTTTCATTCTTTGACTTCCTTCGAAAATTGAATTCAATAATGCAAAGCAACTTTGAGTGCATCTTCAGCAAACAGCAACACTACTACACAACTAGCGGCTCGAATACGAGCTCGACTCGAGCTCATCAATATCGAGCTTGAGTCGAGCTCGAGTTAATTAAGTCGATCTCGAGCTCGAGCTCAAAAATATTAAACTCCGCTCGCGAGCTCAATTATATATATTTTTTATTTTTTATTTTTAAAAATAAAATAATAATAATAATTTTTTTATTTTTTAAGCTCGAACTCGAGCTCGAGCTTGATATTTTGAGCTCGTCGAACTCGAACTCGAGTTCGAACTTCACAAAATTAACTCGAGCTCAGCTCGATTAGCCAAAGCTCGACTCGAGCTTGGCTCGTTTGCACCCCTACAACCCAAGCTTCCAGACACCCAAATTTTGAATTTGAAATGCAGAACACAAACTCAATCCATCGTACTTCAGTACTTCTCCCGTACCAATTATTTGGTCTTGTTCTGTGAATCCAATTTTTTAAAAAAAGGGATAATTGCAGAAACCTCCCCTGAGGTTTCTGACATTTGCACTGACCTCCCCTGAGGTTACTAATTCTTTGCAAATTCAGTCCAAACGATTAAAATATTGTTTTAGAGAGTGAAATTAGAAGTTTTTACCAAATTTGTCCTTTGTACTACATGTCCAATGAATGACAAAGTACTACAAATCAATTAACAATTAATAAACTTTAAGGAGTATAGTTTATAGGCAAATACGCATTACCTATTTAAAGTACCGGTTCTTTACGGGTATTTTACTTTCAAACATTTAATTTATGATAAACATATCAATATTTATAAGTAAAATTCAAAAAGTGTTATAGTAATATTCTTGTAAAAAGGAAATCGGTAGGTTTAACATAAATTAAATATTAAAAAAAAAAGAAATGGCCCATAAAGTATTAATTTTTTATGGCTTTCATCCATTACATGAGTAAAGTATTCGCATTTTATGTGTATTTTATTATGAATCATTTAATTTATGTTAAATACATAAATATTTGTAACTAAAATTGAAAAGTGTTATATTAATATTTTTACGGAAGAGAGATTGATAGGTTTTGTATTTAACAAAAATTAAATATTTGAAAGTAAATACAAATCTGTATTTGAGCGTAAATATTTGTATTAAATTGAATGTTTGAAAGTAAAATACTCGTAAAGAACCGGTACTTTAAATAGTTACCGGTTCTTTATGGGCAAACACGCATTACTCATTTAAAGTACCGGCTTTTTATGGGTATTTTACTTTCAAACATTTAATTTATGATAAATATATCAATGTTTATAAGTAAAATTTAAAAAGTGTTACAGTAATATTCTTGTAAAAAGGAAATTAGTATGTTATTTATTTAATATAAATTAAATATTTTTTTTAAAAAAAGAAATGACCCATAAAGTATTAATTATTTATGGCTATCATCCATTACATGAGTAAAGTATTGGCTCTTTATGGGCATTTGATTCTGAATCATTTAACTTATGTTAAATACATAAATATTTTATAACTAAAATTGAAAAGTGTTATATTAATATTTTTATGGAAGAGAGATTGGTAGGTTTTGTATTTAACAAAAATTAAATATTTGAAAGTAAATACAAATCTGTATTTGAGCGTAAATATTTGTATTAAATTAAATATTTGAAAGTAAAATACGCGTAAAGAACCGGTACTTTAAATAGTTATCGGTTCTTTATGGGCAAACATGCATTACTCATTTAAAGTACCGGTTTTTTACGGGTATTTTACTTTCAAACATTTAATTTATGATAAATATATCAATGTTTGTAAGTAAAATTCAAAAAGTGTTACAATAATATTCTTGCAAAAAGGAAATCGGTAGGTTATTTATTTAATATAAATTAAATATTAAAAAAAAAAAAAAAAAGAAATGGCCCATAAAGTATTAATTCTTTATGGCTATCATCTATTACATGAGTAAAGTATTGGCTCTTTATGGGCATTTTATTTTGAATCATTTAATTTATGCTAAATACATAAATGTTTGTAACTAAAATTGAAAAAGTGTTTTATTAATATTTTTACAGAACAGAGATTGGTAGTTTTTGTATTTAACAAAAATATATTTGAAAGCAAATACAAATCTGTATTTGAGCGTAAATATTTGTATTAAATTAAATGTTTGAAAGTAAAATACCCATAAAGAGCCGGTACTTTAAATAGGTAATGCGTATTTGCCTATAAACTATACTCCTTAAAGTTTATTAATTGTTAATTGATTTGTAGTACTTTGTCATTCATTGGACATATAATACAAAGGACAAATTTGGTAAAAACTTCTAATTTCACTCTCTAAAACAATATTTTAATCGTTTGGACTGGATTTGCAAAGGATTAGTAACTTTAGGGGAGGTCAGTGTAATTTTTCAAACCATAGGGGAGGTCAGTGCAAATGTCAAAAACCTCAAGGGAGGTTTCTGCAATTATCCCTAAAAAATAATAATTTGATTACGTTGTGTGTTTCTCTTTCTAATTTTATCCCCATAATTTCAAATTTTGAATTTGAATAGTAACATGTATATGATTAGAAGAAGGGACTATGTTGGAAAGAGAGATTAAAAAGTGCTTTGATTTTCTCGACACAACAAATATTTTGAGACATTTCAAAATGGATAGTATGACACTTTTAATAGGATCGAGGGAGTACAAAATTTTAAGGTTTCTCCATCATCAATTCTTCACCAAAATCCCTTCCATGCACCTTCTATAGTTCTTCATTTTACCAACAATGGAACACAATCTGAAAAGAAAAGAAAAGGAGCAAAACTATACTGTTTCAATGGAGATAATACAAGTAATTTTTCAGTTTTCATAGCAAAAAGAAAACAGAAAAACTAGTGCAGTAGTTGACAACCAATCAAATATTGATTTTTTTTTTTTTTTTTTTTTTTTTGCTGCAAAATCTAGAGATCTGGAAAAATGACTTTCGTTCACTGAAGTTAAGGCTGAAATTTATTTGTGGTTTCCAAAGCAAAGGCACAAGCAAACATCAAATTTGAGTATAATTGCATAGGTCTTTTGATACTTATCTACAAGATCTTGTCAATATCCGGATTAGATTGGAATTGCTAGATATGAATCCTTAAAATCATCTTTCACAGCTTTCACTCTTTGTTACTTCCTCTGTTCATCGTCTTCATAATCTTATCAAAGCTTTAGGGTATAATCGAATTTGTGTAATCCAATTTGCCTAAAATGATCTACAACTTCTTCTCGGAGAATGGTTGAAGTTGAAGTTTGGAGACTAAGTGAAAAGCCTTGGATCTGGAAACTATTTTTTTCTCCAAAGCTGGATTGTTCCTACTTTGTTTCTATTTTGCATTTCTTGCAAATATAAAAAAGAAAAAATACAAGTAGACCCGGCAATTATGCCCAAAACCCAACAACCCACCCAATCCGTCCACTAATTTCAAAGGTTGGATTGGGTAATTTGGGTGTTGGGTCAATTTTGAATTGGGTAATAAAAACTCAGATATATTTTGGACGGATTAGGTATTTGTGTTGGACACCCGTTACCTAACTTAAATACATTGTACAAGAATGCAAAAAGTACAGCAGCTACGCAAATGCCAAGGCCACAGCCGTAAAGGAGGCATCTGTAGTTCCGAGAACACATTGTATAGCAAGAGCAGAGGCGTAGAGCATAAGGGGAGGCTGGAAAATGGCCTACAGCCCATATTTGACAGCAAATTTTCCCGTGCAACAGAAAATTATTAAAGCTTATTACATGGCTGCTTTATGCATAGCTGCGGGCTGACCATGCATTACACAGTTCTCGTGATCCAAGTTTTGTTGTAGTACTAAGTACTTTATATCCTAAGTTTTCAGCAACACACTTGTAATACATATGTACCCAAGGAACTGAAAATTGGAAAACTCTAGTCTAATGAATTACTCTATTGAAAATGGTTACCATACGTTTAGGTGTAGTGGCAGGAGGCAACGTTAACTAGCACAATTTCTCAATTTGCAAATTCGGAAGTTATCTTTTAGGATGTTTGTGTTTATTTCTAATTTCTCCATTTTACAATGGCTCAGATGTGTTATCATGCATGACTCTTTTGTGTTTATTTTTTCGATCAAAATTTCAGTTTATAACTTTCTTTAAAATGTGATTGGGTGTGTTTGTATGTGTAAAAATAACATATTTCAAAATAATTTAAAAAGTGAGTGTGTGTTTGTATATTTGAGTGTTTTAGTGTGTGAAAATATACCCATCTATGTGAAAATGTATTTATGTGTGAATTTTTTTTTGTATGTAAAAATATATTTGAGAGAGATTATATATCAAAATCTATTATTTAATATATTTGGTCATATTTGGGTCATGGGTTTGAAATAACCCAATATGACCCAACCCAAAATTAACTCAATTTAAAATTGGGCGGGTTGGATATAACTCATGTAAATAAAAACCCAACATCAACCCGTCCAAAATCCGGTCAACCCGTCCAATTGCCAGGTATAAATACAAAGGAAATCCATTGACCCCAGTTAGGAGAAATGACGTGGCTGCTTACATACCATACGATCTTTAGGTGGGTCCATGGACTGAATTCACCCAAGTTTTTGCCTTATCATGGTAATCTAAATCACTGATTCGTCTTGAGTTTATCAATACCTCCTTCATTTAAATGATCATTTAAGTTCTCTAATGCTATTTCTTCCACAGAACTCTAGTTGACAAGATGAGTGTTTTTTTTTAATTATAAGTACGTTCATTAAATTAATAATTTATTAATTTATCCATTAATTAATACCTCTTTAAATTAATAGAATTTGTATTGTCCCAAGGTTATTAATTTATTGAGATTTTATTATAGGTGCAAAATGCCAATTTCTAACAAAACCCATTTTTTCAATATCCAAACATGGACTTTGTTCCCAATTCAAGTCATACTAAGGTTGTGCTAATAGTAGGATAAAACTAATAAAATAAACCACTATAATATCAAGTGAAATATTGGAGATATTAGAGAAAGAAGTAGAGAAATAGAGAGTGATTATCTTATTATTCCAACTAATACAAAAGTCCTCACAAAGGGTGTCAATGTACCTCTATATATAGGTACTATAAGATTAAAGGTACATTAATCCTATTAAACACCCACTACTACAAGAATATGAAGAAACCTATAAAACGATTTCTCCATTACATGAATAGATTTATGAATTGTAACTTCTATACATAATGTAGCCATAAATCATGAATTAATCCTCTTGGGAATACAAAGGGACATCCACATTTTAGTTGTTTCATAACACTCCCCCTTGAATGTCCATTACACAAAGAATATGCCTCATTAAAACCTTACTAAGGAAAAACCCATCGGGACAAAAACCCTAGTGAAGGAAAAAGAGTACACTATTCCTGTATACTAATTTCTCCCCCTGATGCAAATATCATTTGAGATCTTTTAATCGTCGCATTCCAATATTTTTCGCCAGTTGCACTGAGATATGGTACTTCAGGAACAAGTATCTCTTCATTTTCCTCTCGCGGTCTAAAAGGATGCTTATTAGGATCTAATGATCTGACAACCTTTGGAGTACTTAATGTATGTGTGACGACCCCACCGCACCCAGAGGCGTACCAAAGGGTTTGGCGAACCGCCTGCCTAGCTCGCGCCAGGACTCACTCACTTACATTAATTTCAGAGATAACATCACTATTGGACAACTGAACATTTACTCTAAGTACATCTCCAACCAGTGTAAAACATAAATTTGTCCAATAAAAGAATCATAATACCAAAAGATACTATTCACATTTATACATCCCCAAAAGTACCATTTACAATATATACATCTTCAAAAGGAATATTCCAGTCCACTACATCACACAAAAGCGAAGACTAAAACCACAAAGTGGATCTTACACAGAGTCCTAACTCTAACTGTGAGAAAAACATCCTAGAAAGTCCAACTAGTATAATTTCAAAGGTAAATTCTAGGGTTATAACTCTCGTGAAGTGTGATCCCCGCACGACCCCTGTTAAGGAAATAACAAAGAAAAACGGTAAGCTTAAAGCTTAGTAAGCAAGTAGGGGCAAAATGGTAATTTTGCATCAAGTCAGATATTTATGCCACAAATACATCAAAATCAAAGCAAAGTAACAAAACAATTCAAGGATACGGATTGGCTCCAAAGCCAAGTCATTCGCCACGCGTGACCACCTGTCGACCCTCCGTCGACCACAAGGAATGGTCCGTAGAACTCCGCTTTCTTCCTCCGACCACCTTACGCCCACTCTGGCCAGTATCCATACACACACAAATGGCTCGAGCTTCGAATCGTATTCGAATTGCATTCACAAAATTGGTGATCTTAAGGATAGTTTGGACTAATTTCGACCAAGCCCTAACTGGCTCGAATAGTCCGTCTAGCCTTTAGATCGGGCCCACTCATAGTTCCACATCACACACACACAAAAGGTCATCCCAAGCCACATGCTTCAGGGATTCAGTCCCAACACAGTTCATATATCATAATTCATATCTATTGCAAATACAAATTAGGGTTTAGGTCGAGTGAGATAAAGTACACGCTCGCCTAAGCACCCTTATATCACACACAATTCATATTGGTGACATTTAACACATAAACGTCCCAGTTACTTACTTAGAGTACAAAAGTAGACAAAAACGGCACTTGGTCAAACTCAACCGTCAGTGGGTCCCACCGTCTCCGAGCATTTCGTTACCGTCTGTGACAGAAGGTCGAGTCATAACATTGCTCAAACAGGTATCCAAATGCATACGAATAAGGAAAACAGCAAATGCGACCCATACGCGCGCGGAAATGGAAAACGGAAACGGAAATGGAAACGGAAACTTGTCCGTTTTGGCGTCAAGAACTGTTTTGAACACAATGTAGGTTACGATTGTCGGATCGAGGTGTATGAGATACCGTTGCGAAGCTAAGGAGAAAAGCTATAACTTTCATGAAGACACTTCAATCCAGTTCTGAACGGAATCAGGTCATAAGTATGAAACAACGTGCCAGGAGTTCGCACGTTTAGATGACAGACAGGGTCTAGTGGAAGAACCATAACTCACAACTCACAGACCGAAATCAAGAAATTCCAAAGGCATTGGAAAGCTAAGACATAAGGCTAAAACTTTTATGTTTTGGCCAAGACTTGGATCAACTCAGAACCAAACGAAAAGTGGGTGTCAAAGTACCTGTCAGAACTGCCCAGTGTTCCAGGCAGTTCTGACACACGATCTTATTTTGGCATAGAAATTGAACTACAAAGCTGGAGAATCACGAACTGCTCATATGCATGTTTATAATAGGATTTCTTTTTGTTTTCAGCAGGAATACTTGATTTTCTAAATATATAAGATGCCTAAATGAATTATAAATGAAATAGGTGTATAGCTCATGGTACCTTAAAAAAAGCAGTAAAGTGCAAGAAAAATTCCACCAGATGTGCAGCAAAAATCCAGCTCTCAACCGAATTGGTTTTGGCCAGCTTTGTGTGCAATTTTTGTAGTAAGTGAGCTGATAGTTTCTTGCTAGTCTCGGTGAAGATGAGAAGATTGCCAAAGTGTTTACTACGCCTGGATGTCTGGTATTTATAGTAGCCTAAGCTAGCATGACAAGGATTGGAGTTTTGCCAACTCAATGGCTTGGAAAATTGACAAGTGTTCCTACCTGCTTTGTCATGCTTTGGCTGGGCAAAAATCATGAAGATTCAAGGCTTTCCAGCCTTGGTATTCTCGGCCAAGCTGACCAGAATCAGAGTAAGTGTTTTCTTTTTGGCTAAATATAGTAAAGAACTGAAGTGCAATTTCGGTTTACATCGTTTGGTCCTTGAATCTTAAACGGTTTTCATCTTTGCTCCTCACAAGTTTTCTAGCATACTTTGCTAGGTGAATGAGCATCAAATTGGGACCTAAACCTCGGTAGTAGGAGTGGACTTGTAGCTAGAATTTTGCATAACTCAAGTGGCGTTTAAATTTTCAATCTGTTATAGAAATTCAATTATGCATTTATTTTAACCATTCATTTGTTATATGTAATTTTCTAACATCTAAGCAATTAAAATAAAAGGATTCATAACATACATATAATTAATTAATTTTTGAGTTATCACAATGCAAAAAGAAATTAGAGTTTTCTACTAAATTCGTACAAAATAGAATAAAATGCCCTTAATATCACGTGATATTGAAATCAGAGGCTAACCGGGATCTCACAGTATGTGCCTTATCCATATAAAACCGCTTTAATACCTTCCGGGTATAAGCAGTTTGGTGGACAAAAATTTCACTTTTCAAATACTCAATTTGTAAATCAAGGTAGAATTTTGTTTTTCCAAAATTCTTGATCTCAAAATCCTTCTTTAAATATTCAACATTATTTTGAATCTCTTCAGGAGTTCCAATCAAATTTAGATCATCAACATATACAGCAATTATCACAAAATTTGATCCATTTTTCTTGATAAAAACACATGGATATATTGGATCATTGGTATAACCTTCTTTAGTTAGACATTCACTGAGGCGGTTATACCACATACGTCCAGATTGTTTGAGACCATACAAAGACCTTTGTAATTTAATAGAATAAATATCTTTAGGATTTGATTTGCATGCTTCAGGCATGTTGAATCCTTCAGGGATTCTCATATAAATATCATTTTCAAGATTTCCATATAAATATGCAGTAACGACGTCCATTAGACGCATATCTAATTTTTCATGTACTACAAAACTCATAAGATATCTAAATGTGATAGCATCCACTACTGGTGAATACATTTCATTATAATCAAATCCAGACCTTTGTGAAAATTCTTGGGCTACAAGTCTTGCTTTATACCTCACAATTTCTTTTTTCTCATTTCTCTTTATCACAAATACCCATTTATATCTTACTGGCTTTACACCTTCAGGTGTTTCGACTACAAGTCCAAAACTTTTCTTTTAACCAGTGAGTCTAATTCAAATTGGATCACATCTTTCCATTTTGGCCGATCATTTCTATATCGACATTCATCAATCGATTTAGATTCATAATCCTCATTAACTTCTATAATATCAAGTGCTATATTTTATTAGGTTCCAATTAAATTTTCTATGATTTCATTCTCTTCAGGAGTTGGCTCTTCGGGAGTGAACTCTTCAAGAGGTTGAATTTTGTCATGACATTTATTTAATCTCCGGAGTTATTCGAAATCAACTTATACCTTATTTAGGTAGGCCGGCCTTAAATGTATTTGTAGCACTTGTGCATGTCCTTCAGGGATATCAATTTTAACCAGAGTATTTCCTGTAGGAATAGTTGATTTAATGACTCTTCTGGAGTCGATAAATATAACTTTCTACAAATGAAGAATTTCTTGAACTTCTAGTTCACATTATTTTGTATGTGGATCGAGGAAATTCAATTTTTCAGGTGATTTCCTTTCGGTTGATTTTTTCCTCCCCTTAATGTCGGAAATCGTAGTTCATCAGAATAAATAAATCATTCAATAGATCACTCATCAATATTTTACGATATTTAATCGTAAAAGGTGATTCATATCCGACATAAATTTTAAATTTCTTTTAGAGCCATATATAATATAAAGGGGTATGTATAAATACTTGTCGACTCTCAAATATTCTCACTTTTGTCAAATCATATATCCATTGGGATCAGTAAACTTCTGGTTTACTGCAAGTGATAATTATAAATCAAATGAGAATGAAAACAACTATATCGATAACTATTTCTCTCTTGAATGGTTATTATGATATAATTAACTTTTATCTCATTTGATTTATAAACATGATCTCTATTATTGTCTCAATTTGATATCCATTTCAACGGATATTCAAATTCAATAAATTTTTCGAGACATGGTAAAAAGTAGTGCTTTATTTATGATAAACTTTTCTCCTACAGGGAGAAATATAGTAGTGACTCTTCTGGAGCTTTCAATCACTTAAACACTACAACTGATTGTGTTTGTCTCTCTCATTGGAATATAGTGTATATAGTAGTACTTATTAATGAGACACATATCATTGTCACCATAATTCTTATGGGACAAATATCATCACCATAATCCTTTGATCCCAAATATTTAACATCCATTTCTTCTTCAGGAAGAAAAGTCAATTACTATCATAAATTAAATCAAGCATCATACACCTTCAAGGTATTTAAAGAAATTGGCCATGTGAAGATGCTATTATAATTTTGATTTCTCATATGTACTTCGAGACATTTATCTTCAGGATCCTTACTTTCTTGTCCTCATCATTATTATCCCACTTCAAGTGGTAATTTTTTCTCTTGTCATGGTAAAATATATATTTACCAAAATCATAGTCATGGTAGCAACCATAACTAATAAATTGAAATTTAGTCGCATTCACTTCTGGGAATGGACTAGAACTAGTATGCAATAAATACAAAATACTTCTCAAATTTTCTCTCAATATTGCTACTACAAGAGCATATTTGAGAAATATGCAGAGAATATTATTTTCAACTAAGAAATAATTCTAAACATAGCAGAATTATGTACTTGCAACCATAAGTAAATTTATCATACCAGGCTTTGAAATAATGACCATCTTTTTCTTTAAGTATTTCAAAGAACAAATGGATCCTCAAGCATAATTGATTTTCTATAATAGCATCTCCAAAACTCAATGCATCAGAATATAAGTATTTATAATAAATAATTCTAAAGATAAGTAAAAAAGATGAAATATTACCTCAAAGATGTCAAAGAGTATATTTTCTTGTTTAGTAGTTGCTCAGTAGTAGATAATTGTATTTTGCAATCATTCAAAGGTTAACCATAATAAATTGAAATAAATTTATAGGTTAGAAATTTACCTCAATAAATAGACAGATGTTGGCGAAAAAAAAACATGGGCAGAATCTCGTGTTTCACTTTTACTCAAGGTAAAGTGTAACAGCCCCACTTTCCCCTAAGGCGAACCAAAGGGGTTAGCGGACTGCCTGCCCAGCTCTCGCCAGGACTAACGGATCAGTTTACGTCAATCTATTACGTTCCGGAACATACCAACGTGCGCAAATATGTCAAAATCACAAAATAAATAAAAACGAAATTCGAAGCCGAAGATGAATAGTGCTGGACACGTCAGAATCTAGATACTAGGCCGAGAGTAGCCAAAATTTTTCTTTCGCCGTTTGAAATACGAGTTGATCCAAAATTCAACCAAATATCAACCAAACATACACACATTGAAATGTAACATTTTCAAGCCAAAACGGCATATCAAAAATCATTCACTACGAATATACATGTTCGGTTTGCCAATCAAAAGAAAGTGAACCCAATACACATTAGGGTTTCATTCGAAGAGCTATCCAAAAGATGCATTTACATGAGCTCAACTTGACAACCAACAAGTATAACCTTTCCAAAAGTGGTCATTTTCCTGTAAGGAAAACAAATGGAACGGAATGAGCTTAAACCCAGTGAGTTACTACCACATAAGCACAAGGATCATATAAGCATAATCTTTCATTTCGAGTACACAATTAAGAATTAAAACAAGTCGGTAAAAGGATACGGATGGCTCTCAAGAGCCCATTTCCACGCTTACATTCTTGATCCAATCTCATTGACCCTCCGTCAATGTTTAAGAATACCCGACCGTAGACCTCACTTCACTCCATTCCTTCCACCAAACATACCCCAACCGGGCCCGCACTCCAATCAGTCATTTTGGTAATACTCGAGTATACCGGAACCAAGAGTCTCATTACTACAAGATTCCCCAGTACAGTCCCCGTGGCACGTCAATATTCACGACCAAGCCCTCGCCGGCTCGATCCAATTGACTACCTACGGGGTTGAGCTCAGTAATACAGTAAGGCCGTTGGACATTCGTCCAAACGACACCAAATCAGTTTTCCATGAATGGAATTCAATATCTCATATAGCAAGTGCAGTATTTCAGTAAAACGGTAATCAGTCATTATCGGTATCACAAGGGGTGAGGGCGGTCAAGTACACCCTCACCTCAATCAATTCCAATAGCCAAATAAACCTTCAAGGCATCAAAATCACATATAGCAAAGCCACATTGTAACATTCAAGTGAGTAGTATACTCACTTATCAATTCAGTGCTATTTCATGCACTTCCGTCAGGAGAATGTCGTGAACCACCGTCACGCCCTAGAACACGTAAACAAATGCAATGAGACTCGATAACGAGTCACAAAACAATGCCAATCACAACCCCAATAGGGTTTTGCAAACATATACAAGCATTATAGCAAACCAGAAAATCAGGAAATGTAACTCATTTGACCCAACAACAAAAACAGTTTTGGCCTCCTAATGCGGTAATGACACCAATTTCACTACGATCATCGGATGAGGGTGTAAGACCCACCATCGCGAAGCTAAGAGACAGGGCTACAACAATGTAGAAGGCCACTCAGTCCAAATCCTAGTACAACTAGGTCAAAAATGCAGAAAACCAACCCAGAACCGTAATTGCAGGTTCCCAAATCACACAAAACTGTAATCAGTCCAATTCAGTCTATACAGGTCCAAATGCATTGATTCCAAAGGTATATGATAGCTAAGAAATCAAGCTACATTTCATCAGAAGACACCAACAACAAAATCCAAACCAATTCCAGTCAAAACAGACGATTACAATCACAGTTCGCACATTCTGATCACCCAGAACAGCAACAGAAAAAACGGCATAACTCACTCTACACTACTCCAAATGCCCTGAAATTTTGTAGGCACTTCAAACTCATCAATACCTACAAATTTCATGTTCTGAGCAAAGTCCAATTCGGCCTCTAACTAGGACCTAAAAATTCGGACAGAATGTTCATCACAAAACCCTCACTTTTCAATTTTTGGTCCAAAACAGAAATTGGTTGCAATTACCAATCATTTACACCTACTAGAGTCATAACCCCTTATTACCAACCATCACAAACAACCACACCATCAAGAACATATGAAACCAGAAAATTCCTCAAAAAATAAAAACTCAACCAATTCACTTCAAATCAAGAAATAAAACACATAATCCCTCACTTAAGCCACCATTAGGCATAAATTCAACATCATTAAATATAGGAGGGTGTTCATATACCACTTACCAAGTAATCAAGAGAGAGGAAGATGTTGGACACCTTAAGTCTTCAAACAAACTTCACTAAACTACTTACTAGCACCCAAGGGAGGAATTTTATGGAGTGAAATCTAGTTTAGGTATTTGTTTTTGGAAGATTGAACCAAATGGAAGCTTGAAAATTGATGAAGTTTCTTCCTTCTTTGAGCTTGAGAGGGCCGGCCAACAAGAGGTGAAAAATGGTGAATTTTAGTGATTTTTGAAGATATTAACCACTTAGTCAAAATAGTCAAAAAAAAGAATAGTAACTCTTAAGTTCTAACCAATATCATGGTGACATGTGGCACTCCAATAAATGCATTCCTATCCTTTCTTTTCTCTCTCACATCAATCATTTCACACACTCTACTTATCTCTTAACACCCGATAAATTTTACACAGTATCCGGAATTTAACCTTATTGGCCGAATTTTTTCGAATTTTTCGCACTAGTGGGTCCCACGTCCAATATATATTCTTAATTTTTCAAAAACTACCCAATGCTAGAAAAATCATCTAAAAACTATAATAACGCATAAAATCCACCAAGAAAATTTTCCTAGCCAGAAAATGCAGAAAACATGCCATTAAAGGGGAAAAACCCTAGGAAAAACATTAAGGGAAAATACAGGTTCTCACATAAAGCCTCCGTTTTCACCTTTTGCTCAAAAGTAGAGACTCGTGCTGATAACGTGTTGTAAAACTAATAAAATAAACCACTATAATATCAAGTGAAATATTAGAGATATTAGAAAAAGAAGTAGAGAAATAGAGAGTGATTATCTTATTATTCCAACTAATACAAAAGTCCTCACAAAGGGTGTCAATGTACCTCTATATATAGGTACTGCAAGATTAAAGGTACATTAATCCTATTAAACACCCACTACTACAAGAATATGAAGAAACCTATGAAACGATTTCTCCACTACATGAATAGATTTATGGATTGTAACTTCTATACATAATGTAGCCATAAATCATGAATTAATTCTCTTGGGAATACAAAGGGACATCCACATTTTAGTTGTTTCATAACAAAATTTTTTTTTTTCCATATCAAACTGGCTAATAGTTCAAAGGACTTCTAGTGTGTCCACACTTGAATAGGTTACTAACAATTGAAAATAAAATGAGTGGATGTATAATTATTGTAAAATTTACTTATTATCTCAAAGAAAACATGTTATTTCTTTTGTTAATGTATTATACGATTTAATGAATCTTTTCACATCGTAATTAATTTTAAGTGTAAAAGTTTCTAAAGACTAGCATGGTAGTTAAATATTTAGAATATAGTAATTTTCTGATGTAAATATAAATAATATATAAAAATACTGTTGATGAATTAATCCACACGTTAAATACTACTAGTTTCACAAAGAAAATCTCAAGACTGACACCCGAAATAAAAAGTTAACTTATAGAAAGGCAAACTATTTTCACCTATAGATTATCTATGTTGAAATTGGAAAATTGAAGAAAAACGTATTCAATGTAGGATTAATCTTTCCTACACTGACAGTGTATACACTATCAGCATTGGATGAATGACAACTATGCAAAATTTAAATTTGAAATTCAATTTTTGCGCATATGTCATAAATCCAACAATGATAGTGAATACACTGTAACTGTAGGAAAGATTTACTCATAAATGTACATCCTATCTTTCCTATCTTACTATCTTCAAGGATGGAGTTACACACAGTAAAGGTGTATGGTCCTTATGATTTTTGGGGTTTTTCTGTTTCAATTTGGACACTTTTGTCTTTTCAAATGGTTCGATCTGCTTTCTTGTGTTTTCTCGGTTGTTATTCGCCAAAAGGAGTGACATACTTACTACCAATTTACCCCCCATTTTCGTTTATATTCCTTGCGGATTGAGCTTGTGGGGAAGCGGCTTTTTGTCATGTTGTGCTCCACATAATTTGCCACTTGGCAACATGCACTATAAGATGTTTTCCCCATTGCTTGTTGGTCTAGCGAGGTATTGAATGTCTACACTCGTTACATATTGTAATTTTTTGTTTAAAGCTTCAAAGATTTTTCTTTTCTTTTACTTAATCATTGATATATGGTGAATTTGTCAACTAAATTAAAATTAAATTTTAGTTCAATGCTTAAAAAATGAAAAGGTTTGTTATAGGTTTTGATCTTTAATTTGACGAGTTTATGCTAGAATAATCTTGCAATTTGTTATTAAGCTACTCTTACGTTTCAATTGAATACTGATGTGTATTTTTTATATTTTATTTGTTATTTTTGTTTTAGATTTTAAAGATTTGATTATTGCTTAACTAATGATTGATATTTGTTGTATGTGTCGACTAATTGAAATTGGATTGAGTTCAAAGCTTTAAAAATGAGAAGGGTCGTTATAATTTTTTATCTTTTGCTTCCTTGAATGATTATTATGTACTTTACAATAAATTTATACTAGAATGAACCGTTTTTAAGTTTATAGAACCACAATTCTCACGGTTTGTTATTTAGTTATTCTTAATCTTAACTCTCTCTTCTTTCCTCTCTTTCTCTTTTTTTTTTTTTTAAATTGTGATTTTTTAATATGTTGCATTATCCAATATTAGTTGAAGAGGCACACTCCATAAGTGTGCAAATTAAAAACAAAGTTTGTTTTTACAATAAGATAGTAGGATTTTTTTATAAATAAATAAATATATATATATATAACAAAGGTAGAAGTTATTAGAAGTTTGATTTGAAACAAAAAAAAGTTATTGAAAGTTTTTTTCAGAGGAAGCTATTGGAAGTTAGAATAAAAAAATTTACAGAAAATTGTTGAAATTGATTAGCATTATTAGTTTGTTTGTGGTAATTATATGTACAAATCCTTATTCATTTCGCGTAAAACTGAAATAATAAATAATGACAAAAAATTTTACACCAGAGGCAAACTCATGTGCTTTATACATACATAGAAAGATTAGTAGAGAACATTATTTAGCAAACTATTATTAGAGGCATAGCTGACTACTAAAGAAGACGATTTCGTCTCGGTACCGAACCCCTTTCCTTCACATTTCTGATTTCAAATGATGAGTGATGACGATGATGACGATGAAGAGAAGATGTTAGCACAAAAAAAATGCACACATTGCGGAAGCAATTTTTAACACATATAAAAATATGTGGAAAGAAAAAGAGAACAAATACACAACAAACACTTAATAATTTATTTAACTCAAAATCCAACAATAACAAATATCAAGCCGTTTCACTCACGACAAGTCACAAACTACACTATGAGATTTTCTCAAGCATACCCTTCAATACTCAACTCAACTCTTCAAATAATAACTTACCAGATTAGCAGTATTTATAAACTCTAAAATTTTCTAAAACAAATACAATTGTAAACCAAAACTTACTTGGAAATTAACTTGATATTTCCTAATCTAATATGGAAACTAGACAAACAAGACACCAAAAAGAATTAGAAAACTAAATACAGATTGGTTTAATTTCCTCCATTACCTTCCTTAAACCAAACTCTTTATTGAAGCAGGTCCAACTCCATTTCGGACTTGAATTTCCACGAAAAATTCAGTTGCAGTGTAAATCACATAAAACACCAATTTGCAATGAATCTCTAATTTCATCTTCACACGCGGTAGTGGACGAAACTTATACTTCTCGAAGAATTTCTTCGTTTGATCACTTTTCTCAAAAAAGTCAAACATGTTCACCCATACTCCATCTAATGCTCCGTAATTCAATTTAGTCATGCTAGTAATAAAATCTTCCAAAATAAAAAAAAAAAATCATAACTTTTACCACTAAGGTTTTCAACATCACCATATTTTCCTTTAGTTTTTTAATAGTAACAATTGCATCAACTTTAACAGTATTACAACCTTCAACTAAATTGTCCACTGCATAATTGAAGTCAACCAATTCCATCACATGATTTTTCTTTTCAAAAAATTCATCAATCTCGACAAAATAAACAATTTCTACATCGTCATGATCTTTAGGCACACCTTTAACTTCATCAATGGCTTCACCTTTTTTCCCAACCACATGTGCAATTTCATCTTGAATCACAAATTCTTCATTTTTATGTGTACCCACAACTTCTACAATTTCTTCTTTTTTTGTCTCATCAAAAAATTTTATTTCTTCTTCTTTTTCGTCACAAATTTCTTCTCCAACATGACCATAAAATTTATTAAAAATTTCCAAGTTTCCTTTACTGTCTTTACATGTATGAATTTTTTCACTACATGTAATTGGATTTGAGTACCAAGATAGTAGAATGCCTTGCAATTCAATTGTATATTCCTCTATAATTGTTTAACTGCATCGCTTGATAATTCTGTACCTGTTATAGGTTCTGTGAACCCCTTTTGGATAATATTCCAATTCCAATATTTTTGAAAAAACTATTCATCATCGACTTCCAAGTCTCAAAATTGTTTTTACCATCAAAGATAAAAATAGGACAATATTATAAATAATGCAGATCCATACTTTAACTTCACAAACAAGCCCAAAACCCCAATTTTGCGAAGGTTCAACTTAGGATATCTCTGAGTCATCAATAAACTTAGCATATCTAGCCAACTTACGATATCTCCAACTTAGTATTTGTATTTGAATTTTTTTTTAGTATCCGTTGGAAGGATTCAAATTCGAGACCTTTTACTTATATTTTTTTTCCCGAGCCACTCAACCCTTCTCTCCCCTGATATTTGTATTTGATTAAATACAAAAGATGCCACAATTCATTTCTCATTATAAATATTTGTTTTCCAGCAATACCGATGAATTTACTAATGTAACAATTAAATTCATACCGGGGGTGCATCTTCTGTGAATAGTAAGCGCAGGTGGGGACGATGGGACGAACAATGTTGGCAAAATTTGCCAGTGGCCCCGGGGTTTGTTTGAAAATACCGAGGGAAAAATACTGATTTAGTTTGAGATATTTCAAATTAGTGGTGGTGTTCCATTTTGAACCGTCAGCTCATCACACCAAACTGTATTTGAATCGGACAGAATCAGAACTTGAAATGGAGAGATTACCGTGGTTAAAAATTGTGATTTTGGTTCTCAAAAATACAGCCAGACCACAAATTGCTAGTTTCGATTCCAGTTAAAACTGTCATCATAAAAAAATAATAATAAAGGATAAGTTTGGACTTGGAGTTGGAGCATCGAGGCTATTGATCATTCCGACGATAGGCATTCGAGTTGAAGGCATATCTAATAGATATTGAACTAGGCTTTTCTAATAGTCACTAAGGATGGCAACGGGGCGGGTGCTCGCAGGTACTCGTCCCGCAAGGGTAGAAATGGGACGGGGGCAAAAAATTTCCCCTCGCCTTAAAACGGGACGGGGGATGGGGCAACATACACCCGTCCCCTGCATACAATAAAATATATATATACATACATATATATATATAATATAATGCTAAATTTTCAAAAGTTACACCCTTACTTGCAACATTGGTCAGGTGCCAACTAAAGATTTGACAATTAAAAAGGGTATTAGAGAAGGTAGAGATCTCGAAACAGTTTTTTCTATCATAAGCGATACACTTGTTGTATCTATGATTGACATGTGAGATTAACAAATAAAAAGGGTATTAGAGAAGGTAGAGATCCAGAAACAGTTTTTTCTATCATAAGCGATACACTTGCTGTATCTATGATTGACATGTGAGATTATAAGTGAGAGTGTAGTGGAAATATATCAAGACTTTAAATCTTGAGCCTTCTTCCATGTGTCATTGATTTCCTCCTGATGATTCTCTTGGTATATGAACAGGTAAGCCAAGTCACCAGATGGCAATTTTACATTAGTCTTTAACTAATTGCTTGAATTTGCTTCATTGAATTTCTCTATGCTAGTTATGCAATTTTACGTACTAAAAAAAATAAATTTTTATCCAAATTTGCTGTATTATATGATTTATTTTGAAATTCATCATTCTGAGCAGCCCATTTATTGTGTTATTTGCTTTCTTGCTTTTGTAGAATTCTTATCACAATGAATCAGTCCGAAAATCTAATTGCATCTAAATAAGGGAATAATTCACCAACTCCGCAATCAATGAATATTGAATCAATTGACCTGACAGATGCAGTAGAAGAAGATGAATATGAATTTGAAGGAGGAAAAAAAAAATTAAAATTAAAATTTGGGCATATTTTGATAGAGAGAAAGGTGAAGATGGCATTTTTTATGGTGTGTGCAAGTATTGTAAAAAAAAATACAAGACAAGGGGCACTCATGGGATGAGTATTTGCATGATCATTACAAACGGTGTGCTAAAAAGCTTAAACAAGATATTAGGCGAATGTTACTCCGAAATTGTAGTAAAAGAATGACGGCAAACAAGAATTGCACAATTGTATTATTGTAAGTGAACCTTTATGATAAGTTGATTTCTTCCCCCACAGGAGACCGTTGGGGAAACGGGGCGAGGGATAGGGGGTGGGGGGGCAAGGGGCGGGGGATAGGGGGAGTTATTTGACAACAGGGCGGGGCTGAATTGCCACCCCTAATAGTCACCGCTTCCAACTTTTTTTTTTATGAGTAAAATACCAAAAAACTACCTGTGGTTTGACAAATGTTCAATTTAACTCCCTCTGATTTGAAAACTTACACTATAACTCCCTGTGATTTTGATTAAATTAAAAATTGGATAGATAGCATCAAATCTAATGGTTGTGTGTGAAATGTCAATATTACCCCTACTATATGTAAGATTCTTTTCATTCAATTTTCAGTTTACTCGAAACCGTAAGGAGTCATAGTGTAATTTTTCAAACTAGAGAGAGTTAAATTGAACATTCGACAAATCATAGAGAATTCATTTATATAGGGGCAATATTGATATTTTGTGACGCCTCTACCTCTCCCTAAGGCGAACCCTAAGGTATCAGCGGGACGCTTACCTAACTCTCATCAGGACTCACGCATTCGTTCAAGTTTAATATAGAGCCACGAAACATCTAATGACTAAATAAGGAGTACTTCAAATATACAAGTCACAACTTCTAAGGTAAAAGTTATTATTACAATCCATCAACCAGAAGTAACAAAATTACACTTTAAGAGTCACCAAAAGTTCATACAAAAATACTAGCTTCTACCAAATCGCTAGTCTAGGTCCTCCAATCCACCTCCAAAGCCTGTTAAGGAAAACAAACTTAATGGGATGAGCGAACGCTCAATGAGGCCAAGAAAATAGACAAACAAGCACGTAACACCAATCAATCAAATAACGTGTTTAAAAGCAACTTTAAACGTGACATTTCATTTAAGTGCACAAGTAGGAATTTAACACACAAGGAGGATACAGGAGCTCTCAGGAGTTATTTCCACGTCTCGATCAGTTTGCCATCGGGTTTAACCCTTCGTCAACCCAAGTAGGAACACGCCCGTAGTGCTCCACTTACTTCCTCTATCCACCTAACATCCACTCGGATTCGGAACCAAATATGAATAAAGTGGCGATACTATTCGAGTATGTCTAGTCAGATCTCAAAAGATCAAACTATAATGTTTCCCAAGGTTCACCAAACTCCTCGACCAAACCTTTGCCGACTCGAGTTACAAGGTTGACCAATGGGTTGGGGTGCCTTCCAGAAGTATAAGTGGTCGATGAGACATCGCTCCAATCGATTTAGAATTGTTTATGGCTCTGAGTCGGCATGAGAGGCACCTCCCACCCAAATAGTATGTGGTACATGCTTCCACTCGATGCTCACGAGTTAAACATGTTCATGTACAAGTACAAGTCACATATATTTGTTTAACAAGTATCATGTAATCAGGAGAGAGAGAGGACGAGAGCGATAAAGTACATCCTCACTTCGGCAAGTTCACGTATCATATATAGTACTTGTACACATATCATTTCAAACATATAAGCATTTAACATACACTTGACACTCACCATAAGTCAAGGGCAAAAGAAGAGTGAAGCGAGAAGTCAAACGAGCTCTTCGGCATTTTCGTGACCACCTGAAACATGTACAATCACAATTACCTAGGTGCTCGACCAAGATTAAGAAGAAAAACATTTTCTCGCTACCCACTCTCAAGGTCACAAATTCGAGTCAAGTTAAAGAAGCTTTTCTAGCTAAAACGTTGGAATAATGCTCAAGAGAGCTCAAAGGTCGTTTTTTATTCAAATCGTGGTAAGTAAATCTCAATTCAAGAGAAAGTACCATTTTCACTTTTAGCACGAAAATCGAGAAAAAGGGTAAATGGTTTTCATTTCCCAAAACTTTAAATCTCACGTCCAAACTTTAGAAGGTAAAGAGTATTCACATTTTCCGAACTAATGGAGTTAACTCATCCAAAACTCAACTCATTTTCATAGAAAAATATCAAAGCTAAGGTTTCTAGATTCAAGTATAAAACTAGTGCAATTCACCAAGAACTACTCTAGTCAAAACGCTCCCTTTTTGGAGTTCAAACTCACGGAAATCGAGACCATAAGAATAGGGGTTGAAGCCCTAATTCAAGTATGAAGAGAGATGCTATAAATCAAGGGAGTTATATGACCAAGAAAATGCATCAAGAGAGATTTAACCTTCGGAAACCAAGATTTGAAATGAAAGTTTAAAGTTCCAAAGGAACCATGTATTCAACCATGAAATTACACCTAAAACAGTCCAACAATCGCAAAGAAAGATAGAAAGTTCTTAAAGGGAATATTTGGTTGAAAACAGAAAATTTCCAGGTTGGTGCGACACTACTTGGAAAAATCGTATCTCGAGTTCCGTAAGTCCAAAAATTGAAAACTTTATACTGTTGAAAACTAGACTCAAAGCACTAAAACATTTTAGAATATACTTTTCTTAGACTCCAATTCAAATTTTAGCTCAAAGTCACTGTTCTAGACAGGACAGATCAAAACAGGCTTGCAAATTCAGTGAAGTTTGAAAATTTGACAAAATTCGTAGAAATGGAATCAACCTTTGAAATTTATATCAACATTAGAAATCCAAATATAATTTCAAATGCAATAAACGAAACTCAATTCGGACCTTTCTACACCAACATATCATAGTTCTAAGAAAACTGAAGTTTGGAACCTGTTTACGAGAATTCCAGTTCTGACGAACTAGACAGAGTTTCAAAATCTGACCATAACTAGAGTTACACAACTCAAATTTGGTGTGGTTTGTGATGTTGAAAACTAGATTCAAAATTCTACAATTCACTTGAAGGAACTATCTTAAAATTCAGTTTGAAAGATAGGCAAAATTGAGCTACAAACTGCAGTTAGGACTGTTTCTCGGATGCAAGCAGAAAGGAATTTCAGTCATCTTTGTCGGTTCACTATGGCTCATAGGAATAGAGTTAGGAGGTGAATTTTATACCGACGGAAAGCTCCTGAAGTCTAGTTTTGGATGCCACAAATGACACTCGATTTCAACTCCCAGACAGAAAGTTATGACCTAAAACGTGAACACTGGTTGGGGTTTCCTGCTCAGAAAATTTCCAGAATTCATCCTCACTTTAACCCTACTTAAACACAACCAAATGGAAAGCTTTTTGGGAGATATTTCATACACATAATCACCAACATGTATCAAGTATTATTGCACCAAAATAGCATCCAAAATTCGAAATTAACGAGAGAGGAACAACCAGAAATTTTCGGCCAGGATACAACTTTCATTCCTCTAGCTTTCTTTTCAACTTTGCAACTAGAACTAAGCCATATCTCATCAAAGCAACTAACAAACAAGCAATTAAACACACAAAATCCTCAAGGCCTCTACCTATCAAGCCACCTCAAGTTCACTACCTAATGTCAAGGTTCTTGTGAACCCATCAACAACCCAACAACTATTTTGCCATCACTAACTAACTACTAACTTACTACTATGAATTGAAGAGGAAAAGTTGAGGGTTTCTTGGATGATTACCTTGCTACCCAAAAGAAGAGTAAACACTAGGGTTTGAGCTTCTAAATCACCAAGTTTCTTCCTTGATCAAGTCCTCTTCCAAGCTAGAATGAAGAACCAAGAGATGGAGAAATTTTGGAGAGTTTTTGTGGAGCAAAATGGAAGATAAAGCTGAAATTTTTGAGGGGAAATAAGGGAGGAGATGTTCGGCAAGGAGTAGAGAAGAAGAAAGAGTTTTGGTTGGTAGGTATTGATGTAATGTTGTGTAAAAAGGATTTGACATAAAGGTGTCTTAGTGCACAAAAGTCAACATCCGATTAGTGAGCAATTAGTGCTCCTAATTGAGTTTAACTTAACTCACTCACATCTAATCCCTCAATTAACTTTTCTTGGTCTATTATTGATCATTCTTAATTCTCCAAGATTATTGCACTCTCGGACCGAATTTACCTCGAAAAATGTGCATACACTATTTCTCGCTAAACGAGCCGTAGAAAAATTAAATTCGTTAACGAAATGTTTTAAAAATATAAAAGAGACATTGTTCCGTGCAAATGGATTTAAAATGGATGAAATAAATTATCCAGAGTAAACGGGTGAATAAATAATTAAATAAGTTAGTAAAATAAAATAAAAGTAAGAAAATAAAATTTCGGGTCCTCACATATTTCATGTATAACCATTAGATTAGATAATTTCCATACAATTTTCAATTTAGTTAAAACCACAGGGGTTTATAGTGTAAGTTTTCAAATCAGAGGGAGTTAAATTGAACATTTAGCAAAGCACAAGGAGTTTTTTGGTATTTTACCCCTTTTTTTTTCATTTTTCTTCCTCTTTGTATTATTTTGCTTATAAACAGGCTTCAAAGTTCGACTTTCTCTCCCACCAAAATTCGTCTTTTCTCTTCCATCTAATACTCCCAATTTCTTAATTTCTTTTCTAATTTGCTCAATCAACCGGAACTGGAACCGGAACCGCAAAGAACGAGAACCAAGACCATTTGTTTGGTTTTAATCTAGGCTCACTTAGTTCTCTTGGTTCTTTTGTTTCCTTCAGGCAGCTATCTTGAGAGGTCTAAAGTGGACAGTGTAATAACTAGCCAGCTCCAAGTTGATTGTTTCTCTCGTGGAAGAACTTCTCATGCTGGATAAGACTTATTTGGAACAAAAAAGAGCAATAGCTCAGGCTTGAGTTGGTTCAAAGCTTCACAATTTCAATTTATCAAGAATACTCTAACTTTAGAGCACAACCAAGTCCAAATTCCTTAAATTGACTTCATGATTGTTCTAACGATAGACTCATGTCCTATTAAACAATTCTAAAGTGCTTAACCATCCAATTTCCTATTAGTTTTGACATGGTATCGAATAGTCAAGGTCCTCTAATTTACAATCCTTAATTTTTGGATCATCACACAGATGGGTAAGTTGGCACATTGAATTTCCATTCATGGACGGAACTGAAAACTTTAGTTTATGCAGCCAATTTTAACATATACAAATTCACATATAATAAATGTATTTTTAAGTTTTTGTGACACAAGCATACATTTCTAAAGAATATTTTCAAGAATTTTCAATTTTCTATAGCAGCAAAACCAAATTTTCTAAAGCTGGGGCAGTGGTTACTCCCCACCCCTCACCTCCTAGACCAGTCCTTGTTTCGATTATTCTTTGTCATAAAGCTTTGTGAGAAAATACGAACCATTCTAGAAAGTCAAGAATATCTGTAAAATAAATCAAAAAATACAAGCACGAACCATTCTAGAAGTCAAATCAAGAAAACAATGCTTAACAGTTTTAAGGGGAAAAAATGGAAGTCGTTATCTATCATGGCTACCCTTATGATCATAGTTCTCAAGGCACAAGTCCATCAAAATCCTTAAACATTCATGGTATACACAAACTTATCAGCATGCTTGGCATATGGTAGATCACTAAGAGTGTTTATTAGATAGTTGGCACTTTCCCATGACATGCAACATTCGACGTACGATGTATCTTTGTTTCTTTTGGTCCATATGTTTCTACTGCTAGAACTGCAAACGAATCAAGTTGGAATCCAAACTCGGTCAATATTGAGTTCGAGTCGAACTTGAATTCAAAAATACTAAACTCGTTAACTCGCGAGCCGACTCGAACTCGATTATATATATATATATATATAATTTTTATTTTAATAGTAAAAAAAAATATTTTTAATATTTTATTATTTATTAAAAAATTATTATTTTATTCATTTTTAAAAAATAAAATAATAATAATTTATTTATTTTTTTAAACTCGGCTCAAATTTGAGTCAAATTCGAGTTCGAGTTTGACATTTTGAACTCGGCGAGCTCAAGTTCGAATCCGAACTTCATAAAATTATGTTAAAATTCGATTTGATTAGTTCGAAATTTAATTGGACTCGACGCATTTACACCCGACTGCTTGGAACTGCCAGGGCAACTACAATGCCAATCCAAGACATGCTCACATTACTCACCATGCATATACTGTATATAGTACCATAATGATCATCTCATACGTGCTCATATTATCCTTTTTTCTTTTAAGTAATAATTTAAGCAAACTCTATTGGGCGCCATGGTAACTTTTTATTTAGTCTGTAATGTATATGTTGTAAGTAGCAACCACGCTAGTGGTAGTTGCGGTAGCCAAATGAATTAAGGTCCCAATGGTGGCGAAGAATCAAACATCATCCAGTCTATGTCGGAAAGTATCTGATCTCCCCGAAAGAACACATCCCACAAGTCTTCATCTTCTTCCCAACTTGTACCTCCAGGATCTGCAGCAGTTGCAGTACTGTTTGTTGCAGTTGCACCGGCCGCGGCAGTATTAGTTAGTAGTGGACTAGCATGCCCCACAGGCGCGTTAACGGATAGCGGCGGTGCTGCTGCTGGTGGAGGAAGTGCTTGTTGTTGTTGTTGTTGCAAGCTCGACGACTGATCATCATTAGCGTTAGCGTAGTCTGAGGATGGGAAATTAGTCTTAGCTCGATCTCCTTTATACTGGATGCATTTCCTGTCGAAAGCTCTGGCTGCCTCCTCCGCCGAGGTAAAGGTGCCCAACCATTCGGTTCGACCTAGATGGGGGTTTCTAATCTCCGCTACCCATTTGCCCTCTGATCTTTGCCTCACCCCTCTGAAATGTACCACCCTCTTTTCCCCATCCACCTCACGATCCCTATTCTTCTTCTTCTTCTTTTGCTTTTGCTTCTTGTCGTTACTACGACTCTGATCATGATCTTTGTCCTCCATCATGGTCCCAGGGCTGCTGCTGCCGCCACCAGGGACGCCGCTGCTTGCAGTTGCGGAGGATGGGGATAATGACGCGAAGCCCTCTAATTCACCCATTACAGCTAGTTGCCGTTGGTGTGCCGGGCCTTGGGGCTGGGCTTCAGCTTCTTTGTTGTTGATGACGTGCTGGAGAGCTAATACCATGCACTCGTGTTCTTCATCTTTAAACGACTTTTGTTGTGACATCTGATCAGCGAATCTGTGCATTTCTCTGCCCAGGAATATTACGCTCGTCTTTGGGATGTTACGATGTACAGCCTTTTAATTGGTCACGTGTAAGAGAAGCCCACCCGGAATTGTTGGAGGATCTGGAATCCTGTTAGTAGTAGTAGTAGTAGCTGTAATTAATGCAACTGGACCATATCCAACAGGAATATTTCTCCTCAACCCCACTGTAGGATTCGTTATTTATAGTAGAGACTTGGTGCAGAGCTGATGTGGGTGCCAGCTAGAAAGAAGGCTGGATAAGCTGAAAGCTGCCGCCGTTCATTCGTTTGCTGTGACTAAGGAGTCTGAGATGCAGTAGTGGCCAATTTAGCTATCTAACGACGCGGTTTTGTGGACGGCGAATGTAGACAAATGTTTAAAAAATCGGACCGTTAATTAAACCGGTGAAGTGAAAGGGTCGAGGTTCAACCGGTCGGACCGGTTCAATCCTGGTTCAATGAATTTTTTAAAAAATAATTTATATAAATATATATATATGCACAAAATAAGACATGTAATGGACTAATTTAATACTTTATATGATGAAAAGTTTATTATTTTTTAATAACTTGGATTTTTAAAAATAATTTTTTAAAATTATAAGTTAAAACAATAAATTTCATCTCAATTTCAGTTATATCTAAATCCAACCCAAAAATATCACAATATTTTGAAATTATACAAAATTCACGTCTATGAGAATTTAGATATTGTGAACTTAAATTTTAATTTACGATTTGGGATTTAGAGATTGCAATTTAAAAAAGGAAGTTTGGAGTTCGAAGGAAGTCAAGAGAATCGAAAATAAAAATGTAAACTTGATAAGAAACAAAAAATGAGATAAAAGTGAGTGATTGTGGTATTAAATAATTTGGGTTAAAGAAAAATAATTCTTTTTTAACCTTTTTCAATTTAATGGACAAAAACAAAATTAAAAGATGGAAGAAAACATCAATAAATTAAAAATAAAGAGATTTGATTAAAAAGGGAGTGATAAAAGAAAAGAGGATAGAGAGAGAGAGAGAGTTGAAGGTTAAAAAGAAAGAGCCATGAGGGGATGAGATTTTATAAGAAAAATGAAAAAAAGAAATATGAGTGTTTGTTTTATATAAATAAGTTATCAAGAAAAACTAATAAGATGTGATGGTGCAACGGTTGATACATTGGTTGATATTACAAAGGTCTTGAGTTCAAATCTTGATAGTTGCATTTTGCAAAATTTTTTTTTTTTTTAAAAAAAGGGAAAAGTTGAAAACCGGAAAACCACCGGTTCAATCCGGTTCGGCGATTTTCATGTTTCAACTGGGTTTTGACCGGTTTTCTAGCAAAGTCAACAATGGCATATAACCGGACCGGTGCCATGGCCGGTTTCGCAGTTCAACCGGTCGAACCGGCTGGTCTGGTCCGATTTTCAAAACATTGATGTAGACTTGATAGGACTGTTAACGGTCGGACCAACATGATCTCGATCCATTGGAATTTGAGTCTAAATATTAGACCTGAACTAATCAAGTTGAGTCATATTAGACTCAAATTCGATTAAAACCCGACCTATACGTGAATATAATTATATATATAATAAATATAATAATATTTAAAATTTAAAATTATCTATACTATATACAAAGGGAGATGATGGAATTTGGGGTAAACAAAAATATGTCACTTTATTTACCTCCTAAAGATGATGAGAAAACTTTTGGTATAAACAAAAATCTATCTATTTTTGATAACTATCCACTACCAATATAAATTTTTTTACTAAGTAATATATATTTTTTCATATTCTATTTTCTAACTTATTTAATAAATCATAATTTTAATCAACAACTACCAATTATGGTTATGAATAACTACTTTTTATAACTTTTATTTTGGTGATTTTTTTGCATATGTATTTTCAGAATATAAAATAATTTTCTGAAAATAATTTCAATAAATATACTCAAAATATTTCACAAATATTTTTCTATTATTTACAGGCATATTAGTGTGTATCTTGAATACTAGTACGTATTACGACATAAAATGTTAATAATTTATATATAAATTTATATTAATTCATAATTAAAAAATATATATTATATGTAATTATTTATTTAATTATGAGTTTTAGTCAAGCTCAATTTGACTTCGAAACTTATATAATAGTGTAAACTGAGTTTGACTCTTTTTAATATGAGCTCGAAGCCCAAAAGTCTAAAAGCCAAAAATCCGTATAACTTCTAAGTTGATTTTGGATTTGCTGAAACCTGGCTCAAAAAATCTGATTGACATCTCTAGACGTGGAGAATCAACTCCAATTCCAAACTGGTCCACATCGAGCATTTATTTAAGTCCCTAGTTGAGCACTAGACAGTCATAACTACTTGTACTACATAATTATTTTTAGGCTTTCTTCTATTTTGTGCTCTTAGGGCCACATAATAAGAGTTAAGTGTGAATGTTAGTTATTTAGAAAAGCTCAACAGTTCTTCACTAAAGTTTTTTTAAATTTACAAGCAAATGGTAATGTTTAAAATTTAAAATGGGTCACCATCCCATATGTTTTGTATGCTTATCCTATACTCTAAGGTCAAAATTTAAAAAAAAAATGAAACATATTTCAAATGAAGTAAATGATTAGTTATTGAGCGTAGCTGTCATGTACTTGATCCTTCAAAATATTAGGGAGGACTCGTACAACTCCCTTTGCTATCAGATTCAGGGTTTGAATCTTGGATCTAATAGTTGGAGGTGAGAAGGGTACGGAAAAGGGTAGGATGTCAAAATAAATCTTTTAAAACATATATGGTTGACTTCAAGTAATAGTCATTTATTTAATAAAAGTTTAATTATACAACATATAAGCAAAAAAAACACACTGCCAATGTGCAATGCACGTTCTCATGTGCTAGTATTAATTAAAGATACAAGTTACAGAAAAGGCTTGTTGAACCAATAGTTATAAATTCAATGTCAATTTAGTAACCTGATCAAATTTTAGTCAATTTACCTTATCATTTTTTGGCTATTAAAACAAGAAATTTTGAAACATAACTACATTATCTTTTTAAGGGAATTTACAACTAATCTTCTAATGTATGTCCTAATTCTCCCTTTAACCCCTAACTCCCCCCTTTTCGGTAATAAACTCATGTGTCATGGATCTAATAATGATAGCATATACACTGTCAATATATATAAGATTTAGTCTTCTTTATTATGGATTAGTCTTTTCCTATATCGATAGTGTATGTATTGTCAGCGTTGGATGAATGACAATTATGTAAAATTTAATTTTGATATCACCCCGTTGAGATTTTGATAAATTCTCTATTGCCCTTGTCTAGAATATTTTTGACCATACTGTTTAGTTAATTGATTTATAAAATTCAACTTGCTATAAACTGCTTTAGCATTGCATATTGCCTTGCTAAATGTTAATTTATTACATCAAGTACAATTTCTTTAAAGTTCAATTACAAATACCTCTCAATTAAGCTTTGCATTCCAATTCATTTTTGCTTTGCCAAATAAATATTTGAGTACTTGGTTTAATATACATACCATTTTTTAGATGTAACATTTAAGCTAATAAAGTGGTGTATTTTTAAAGCGCTTTTCATAAACATATAAAATCAAGATTAAATGCCTTTAGCAATTTTTGTGTACTTTCAATTTACACTATTTAATACTATGATGGCATTGTGAGATTGTTCTTCTTCCCCTTGGGATTATGGTCTAAGTTTAGAGCTTTCCAATCCCAAGCTAACTTACTAAAACCAAAAAGGGTAACTTTCCGTGATCCATGTTATTATTTTTAAGTTTTTCAGATTTGGCAAATCCCCATGACCAATAGATTAACAATCACATGATTACTAATCTATTATTTAAGAAAAAAGAAGAGAGAAAGAAAATTAATTTGCAGCATCAGTGGCAAAGCCAGGATTTTTAGTTGAGGGGGCAAATTTATACATGTAAAAAATTGGCAGTTTACTAGTGTAATTTTAAAATCACGATTTGCTTTTTTTCTTTTTAATTTTTTTAGAGACCATTATGTCTAATTGCAGTCAAAGTAAAAAATTCCTAATTAAATTTCTATTTTTTTGTCATTAGATTTACGTTAACAAAATATCAGTAAACTTAAGTGTACGACACATAATAAGTAAACTATATATATTTTTATTACATGAATATATATTAATTTACTTTCTAAAATATATATATTCATTTCTCTATTTTCTCGTTCTTATTGGATTTTAATGGGAGTGTGTCTAGTGTTTAAAAGGTTTAAAATAAATTTCATTCTAAGTTCCTTGTAATCATGCAGTATTTTCAGTCTGCTTTCTTATGCCGTTCTAATCTATAGGTCGACATGTTCAATAATTGTATTACACACTAATGACACTATCACAACACGGTCAGGACACTCATGACCAATTTCACGTTACTTTTCTTTTCATCAGCAAGAAGACAGTGACTCCTTACCTACCACTGCTCCTAGTACTTTGTAGTATTTAGTTTGGAACCATTATCTTCCGCGGAATATTCTTCTTTTCCTTAAAC
Source organism: Coffea arabica (assembly GCF_036785885.1). Lineage (NCBI taxonomy): Eukaryota > Viridiplantae > Streptophyta > Magnoliopsida > Gentianales > Rubiaceae > Coffea > Coffea arabica. The sequence goes on along the minus strand of NC_092323.1, from coordinate 25,048,174 downwards.
TTAATTTTGAGTGATTAGGTGAAGGATATACTAGAAATTTTTGCATATTCACAAGATCACCAGCTACTGCCAGAGGTTTCATTTTCTTTCAAGCGAGTGCATGCTTTTTTATTTTTTTCCCCTTAAATTTAATTTTTTTTTAATGTAGTTTCACTACATAAATGAAATTTCTGCAGATTCAACAGATCTCCTATTGCCAGAGTATATATTCTCTTCAAATCCAAAGTAAGGTGATAGGGTGCGTTTTAGCGGGGTATTTTGGGCGTCAATGCACGTTTATCTGACTAAATATTTTCATTAATTGGGTGGACTCTACTGATATTTTGTTTTGATGCTAATTGCAGGATGCTAAAAAGTGTTTAAAGTCAAAATTTAGAAGATTTGTTGTACGTGGGGCACTCCAAGCAGTGGGGTCCGTTTGAGAAGCTGAAAAAACTTAATTGTAATAAATATTATTTTATTTTATTATATTATGAGGGAGTCTTGTTTTAATTTTGGGAAAAAATAACAATTTCTGAGAGGAAAAAAATCCCTTCCTGGAACTTCGGACCACAACGGAGGGGGTTTCTAGTATTCTCGCGTGGCTTAGGTTTTGGGGAGTTCTGGCTTTTGAATTGTAAGGGGACCGTAGCTTTGTACGGGGGGCGAGAGACAAACAGCGACCATTATTTACTCGTGTTTGTTTTCCATCTTCGGCTGCCTTGAGAAAATTCTATTCTCTATTGAATCAATTGAATTGGGAAACCAAGCAAAAGCCTTTTCCGTACGTTTCCAAGCAATCAGAAGGGAGGCCATTATTATTGACTTTCGGGACTCAATGCTTTATCCGTGGCTTTGACCGAAATCAAGCAATTGGAAAACCTTTCTCTCGTGTGTCTTGCTTAGCAATTAGGAGAAGAAAGCAATTGAGCCGCCATTGTTACCTGCTCTTCTTGCTTTCTATTTTCGGTTGACGAAGAAATTGAATTGAGAGTACGGAATTCTTCGTTCTTTTCTTTCCGGGGTTGACCGACTCTCGAGGCAAGATTTGATGGCTCCTGCCGTATACAATCGCTTGGGCTGTTCTCAAATTATGGGGAACTAAGCCCCTACTTTTAGTCAAGGTGTAACTGACGAATTGGTTCAGCAACTACTATGAGATCTAAATCGTTTTTAATTATTTTCGTCATTTATTGATATTTATATGTTCCTTGCTTTTAATTGCTATGGCCTTGTGTATGATTGATTAGTGCGCAATAATTAATTATCTATATAGGCTATTTTTGCTAAATAGGGGTAATTGAATCCGTAATTGTTCGTTATCTCTATCTTAGTAGCAGCTGGTGTAATTGGGTTTATGTCAGGGGAACATATGATCTAATTTAAATAAACCCTCGTAGCGTGTTTATTAGTTAGGATTGAGCCTTTCTAATTATTAATGCAATCTAGGAATTAAATCCTACGGTCGTACTTAGAGTTGTTTTTGAGTTAGAGAAATAACTAACGGTCGTACCTTAACTATCGAGAAATTAAGGAAGGGTTGGTTGTTTATCGCGTGTATGACAACTATAACTAATCTATTACTAAATGTTGGAATCATCTGTGAATCGATGATCAGTGCATGAACCATTTCTTAAGTATACCCTTGACTAGAGTTTCTCTTAATTATTTCTTTTAATTAATTATTTTCTACATTTAATTTGTTTAATTGGCATTTAATCTCAAAACCCCCCATTAATCTTGACTTGAAAAGAAATAAATTTTTTCTCCAGTCCCTGAGGAGACGACCCTACTTACCACTGTCTACTAGTTAGTGAGTTCAGTTAAATAATTAATTCAGGTATATCGGATTAAGCAAACTCTTCGAGAACAGGGTGAATCAAGTAACCCATTGCACACCTAGAGTCCTTGCTCCAGTACTAGAATTGATTATTGACTGTTTCAGGTGGTAGTTAGGTTTTATTTATTATTATTGCACAGGTGCACAGGTTCGGCACCTGTCATAAGTGCCGAATTTCTTTTTCTTTTTTTTTCATACATTATTTTTGGTTGAAATATATATGGCTCTCATGTGTTCCTGACATTTCATACTTGCATATCATCGCTTCACTTACGCGATTTCCTCCCAACCTCATTGTACGGAAAGAAACCCAAGAAATTAAGGATGAAATTCCAGCTTTTTTATTCGACTCAGGATTAGATAAATCAATTTTCAGTGTGAATACATGTATTGCTAAATTTACTGAAGCAATTAAGTGAACGTATTTCATTTGATATTATATGATGGGTAACTATGAAATTAATATGTTTCTTCACCTCCACAAGATTTATCTTACAAGTAGGTGGTTGTTATTTCTCAGTGGATGTAGAAAACCAAGAAAAAAAAAGATTTAGATGGTCTACTGGCTCAAATTATCTCACATGGAAAAAGAAGTAAAATTGTTAGTCTTATTATACAAGTTTTTAAATTTGGAGAAGTTGTTAGTCTTATTATACCATAGTTGGAGGAATGTCATCAGAATATTTTGAATTATCACCTTTATCAATGTTTTCAATAGTTTGATCTTCAAAAAAGACAACATCTCTACTCCTGATCACCTTCTTCTCAATAGGATCATACAACCTATAACCAAAATCTTCATGTCCATAACCCAAGAAGATACACTGCTTTGATTTTACATCAAGTTTTGACCTTTCATATTTAGGAATATGAACAAATGCCCGGCAACCAAAAACTCTCAAATACTTAAATGACACATTTTTTCCCGTCCATACCCTCTCTGGGATATCACCATCCAGAGGGACTGATGGAGAAAGATTTATCAAATCAACTGCAGTCCTCATTGCCTCACCCCAAAAGGGTTTTGGCAATTTAGCATTAGAGAGCATACATCTAACCCGCTCAGTGATGGATCTGTTCATCCTCTCTGCTACTCCATTCTCATGAGGAGTTTTTGGTACAGTTTTCTCCAATCTGATTCCATGGGATTTGCAATAGATTTCAAATTGTCCTCTGTACTCACCACCATTATCAGCACGTACACACTTTAACTGCTTACCAGTTTCTCTTTCAACTTTGCTATGAAAGTATTTAAACACATCCAAAACCTGATCTTTGGATTTCAAAGCAAAACACCAAACCTTTCTAGCAAAGTCATCAATAAAAGTTACAAAATAAACAGCACCACCAAGAGACTTATCTTTCATATAGCAAACATCAGTGTGCACCAATTCCAACGGATTCAATTTTCTAGATGGAAGAAAATTTTTAAATGCAACTTTGTGTTATTTCCCATAAATGCAGTCAACACAAGGTTTAAGTGCATTACCTCTAACTTCAGGTAGGAGCTGTTTGCGAACAAGTGTCTGAATCCCTTTTTCACCCATGTGCCCAAGTTGCCTATGCCAAAGGTCAATTGATGAATCACGAACTGCATTGACTTCTCCCTTCCCCAACTTGGCTTGCATCAAGTAGAGGGTACTCTGCTTCTTTCCTCTAGCAACAATGAGATTTCTTTTGCTGAGTTTTCATTTGCTTCCACCTTGCAAACTATGGTAACTCTCATCGTCAAGTTTTCCTGTAGAAATAAGATTAAGGCGAATATCAGGGACATGTCGAGCATTTTTTAATATCAGCTGGCACCTGGTATCTGTATGCAAGTATATATCTCCCATGCTAACAACTTTGCATGAGACATCATTTCCCATCATAACACATCTGAAATCTCCTTCGGTGTATGTTGAGAAGAAATGCCTGTGAGGAGTAACATGGTAGGATGCACCTAAATCAACTACCCAATCACTGTCATAATGAATAATATTCACCTGATCATCATCACAGAACACAAACATATCATCATGAGCTGCCACAACTGCTGTAGTGTCCTTATCATTTTTTTTCTTCGCCTTACCCTTTTCTCAGCCTGATCCCGTTTTAAGATTCTGCACTCCTTCATATAATGTCCATTCTTTTTACAATAATAGCATGCAACATTTTTTCGCGGCCCAGACCTGCCTCTGGATTTGTCATTCATGTTGTGAGATCCTCTACTTTTGCTTTTCCCTCTTCTTTCTTTCTTTTCTGTCACTAGGGCCTGGGTCTCATTGACAATTCCTTGTTCTTTCCTCCTGAACTGTTCATTCATCACGGCCTCTTTTGCAATAGCCATGGTCAACACACCATTCGGAGCTGAATTACTGATGGAGACCACCATGGTTTCCCAACTATCCGGTAGTGAACTGAATAATAATAAAGCCTGTACTTCATCATCCAGATTCAAATTTAATGTAGTTGCCTGGTTTTATCAATCCCTGAAAATTACTCAAGTGTTCAGTCATATCTTCCCCATCCTTATATCTCATTCGAGTAATCTGCTTCAGACAACTAGTTTTGTTCAAACCGGTCTTCCTTTCATACATACTCTCAAGCTTTTTCCATAATATATCAGCTCTGGTATCATTAGCAAAATGTTGAAAAATATTTTGACCAATCCATTTTCTAATATTACCAACAGTTTTCCTGTGCATATTAGTTCATTTTTCATCACTCATATCACTTAGTCTACCTTTATCCCCTAGAACAGGTTCAAACAAATCTCTACAATACAAGTAGTCTTCCATTCTGGGCTTCCAAATTGAATAATTAGTGGCATTCAATTTTATCATGCAACCACTATCTGAATCATCCATTTTTAACCAGTACAAATGAGCAGCCTAACCTGACTGCTCTGATACCACTTGTTGGAAAAGGGGTACCAGTACAGGCACACAATATCAGAGTAAACTCAAGATAAATAACTCTTTCCCCGAGTACTAGTTAAATAGGAATAAACCAAATCACCAAGTAATAATACCAGCAGTGATAATAAAATGCAAGAAAATTAAAGGGCACAGGATACCAAGATTTTTACGTGGAAAATTCAATTGGGAAAAATCACGGGACCTAGTCCAGTCAAAAAATCTCCACTATCACAATAATGGGAATACACAGGTCTATCCGAAATATTCGGATGACAATAATATCACCAATACCAACCAAGCCAATCTGCTACAAAATCACCCCCAAAAACTACAACTGTCAAAGAAGTGGGTTTGGAAAGGTGTTACCAAACGAAGAGGAAATCTGAAATCTGAACCGATAGATGAGTAGAGCTTGTCGAGAGGATCACGTGTGTAAAATTTCGTCTCAATCAGGTTTCGAATCGCCCTCCAATCAAGACCTTGAAGTATCTCTCTCTAGCCTTTCTCTCTCTTCGTCTCACTTAAAAAATGCCAGCTGGCTCTTTTTCTTTTGTCGCACAAGCACCGAAGAAAAAGAAATTACTACCTGCGGCTACTGCTTGCCTTTTTAAGCTTGAGAAAACCCTCAAGTCTTAGTGGCTTGTGGTTTTGGATTGGCCCACAAATGGGCTGGCCCACACCCAACACTTGCATATCATCGCTTCACTTACGCGATTTCCTCCCAACCTCATTGTACGGAAAGAAACCCAAGAAATTAAGGATGAAATTCCAGCTTTTTTATTCCTCAGGATTAGATAAATCAATTTTCAGTATGAATACATGTATTGCTAAATTTACTGAAGCAATTAAGTGAACGTATTTCATTTGATATTATATGATGGGTAACTATGAAATTAATATGTTTCTTCACCTCCACAAGATTTATCTTACAAGTAGGTGGTTGTTATTTCTCAGTGGATGTAGAAAACCAAAAAAAAAAAAAAAGATTTAGATGGTCTACTGGCTCAAATTATCTCACACGGAAAAAGAAGTAAAATTGTTAGTCTTATTATACAAGTTTTTAAATTTGGAGAAGTTGCCAAGTTAGTAAATTAAAAAAGAAAACAACAGAAGCATTGAAACTTTAGCACTCACATACATTAGCAATTATAAACCAATTTTCTCCGAAATCCTTAAAAATGCGGTTAGTTATACATTCTTAAATAGGGTTTGAAATTATTCGATGAAATCATTAAATGCGATTAGTTTTACATTCTTAAACACTAGCCACGGATCATTTTCTTCTGATTCTTCTATTGCTTATTTTGACTGCTAATCTAATTGATATTTCTCACTTTGTTCATTTTGGTGCTGCCCATATTCATATTTGATTGAAACGGCAGTCATCTTTTTTTTTTTTTTTTTTTTTTGACTTTCACGTTTTTAATCTATTGCTAATGGCAATTTGGCCATCTGGAAAGAAAATCACTACTTACTGAAAAAAATGGTTGTGGCAAATTACAAAGCGATCAGACCCTCAGCTGAATGCATCTCTAATTTATTAATCATTGGTGCTATCTTCCCTCGATAAAATTTCGAAGGGATGAAGGCAAAGTCTTGCAATATTCCCACCACCCTACCCTCAGCTGAATGCATCTCTATGTTTTACTCATTTCTTCACTAAAATTTCAGGGATTGATTTAGTCAATATGCAACATATACTCATATAGTCAGTCAATAAATGTTCACAAAATAGCTGCAACATATGATTATGCTTCTGAGATCCATTATGAGAAAAACAAATCTAAATCTCCTGATATAACATAGCTTAATAGGGCTGAAAGACGACTCAAACTTGTTAGGTGTGGTCTCAGGGAATTAATGAACGAGAATTAATAGGGTTCTTGGCAACTCAATAATGACAATAACAGAACAAATAAATCAAACAGAGAACCACAAGAATTTACGTAATTCGATCAAATCGACCTACGCCCACGGGGGAAGGGGTAGCAGATTTATTATAACAGAAAGGGTTAAATGCAAAAAACCCCCACAAACTATATACTCGGTTGTAGTTTACCCCATAAACTATAATAATAGGCAATTTGCCTCCTTGAATGATATGTTTGGACAACACTACCCCTACTATTTTGAATCCTTTCTTTTTTCTTCTCTATTAGCTTTTTTCATTTTTTCCTTTTATTTTCTTTATTTTTCTCCTTCTCCCGTGGAACTAGCCAACGTCTCTCTTCGATGTGAAAAGACTTACATAAAAAATTTTTAATTTTTTTTAAACTGCTTTTTTAATTTGTTTATTTGTTAAATTCATTCTTAATAATTTGTCATAAACTCTTTGTTATTACAAAATATATGTAGCTTATATTGTAAAGTGTATTAATCTAGTAATTCAACAATTTAAGTACCTATAAACTAATTAAGAGTTCACAGTTACTCAACTACTTATAATAAAAGTAACATATTATATATCACACAAAAAAGAAAAGTTAGCAATTGTTATTTGTAGTGAAATAAAAAATAAGAATAAACAACAATAGTAGTTCATTTTTTTTTTGTTATTCATACTACTAATAATTGATTAATCAATTTCTCTATTTTGTTATTATATATTTGAAAAGTTCAATTTCTTAAATGACATTGACTTCAAACATTTGGAAAAAAAATCTTGTATTCCATAGATTTTTTTTTTTATAAAATATTGACATACGAAATTAAGAAATAAACAAAATTTGACTAATCTAGTCTACTTATTTAAACAATGTTTAAAGAAAAAAAGGAAAAATTTAAAAAGAAAATGATAGGGAAAAAAGAAAAATAACAATGCTTAAAATAAAAGGGGTAGATTTGTCCAAATATATCATTCAAGGGGGCAAAATGTCTATTATTATAGTTTAGGGAGTAAACTGCAACTGGGTATATAGTTTGTGGGGGTTTTTTGCATTTAACCCTAACAGAAATAGAGTACAAAAGAGAGAGTTCAAAACCCTAGGAATAATTCTTAGGTCCAAAGGCACCTAAAACTAAAAACACAAAAGAGTCTAAATAGCACTAAATGTTTAATGGCCCAAAGGCCCATAATTTGCTCTTTTGATTTGATGTCAAACCAAAACTCCTCTCAAACTGCGGCGTGGGCCTTCCAAAACTCTTTTGGGCCGGTGCCCTTAGCATAATTAAATTCACTTAAGTTCACTATATTTATAACTATCAAGAGGAGATATTTCCTTATAAAATCCCGGCGTGGGATACAAAGACACACTCAATAAAATTATTCGATACTTGAATTGAATTCAGTTGGGTAAGAATTTGTTTGAATTTGGTTCACCAACTAATTAAAACCAAATTTGAACAGCATTTCGTACTCAATAAATATTCTACCTGGGTTCAAACTTGGATCAATTAGCTTAAAATTAAAATTTATGAGTCAAAAACTCAAACGATTCGAATTCGACTCAATTTTCGCTCCCCTCCTACTTAAGAAAATAAAATAAAATAAAATAAAGGCTCTCCTCTTTTGGGTCATCCAAATTTTTCGGTTGTTTCCTTGCATTGTTCACCAGGCAACAAATAAAGAGGTCATTTATGGTTTTTTTTTTTTTTACTTCAATTCCACACTTTAATTTGCTATTTTACTATTCATTCTTTTCCTTTTCTTAAGCACATTTCTATCCTTAATATGACAATTAAAACAACTGTTGTGTTTCATGGACTGATAGGAGTGTAGTTGAGATAGTCTAGATTATTTTGACAAGTGAAAAAAGAATATCTCTCAAAATATTTTCCGGTGTTTATGCAGCATAATTTAAATGAATGCACATATTTCCACTCTCATATTCACATTTGAGATGTAAATAAAATTATGTATAAGTTGAGAGAATTTATAAGACCAATCACCAATCTTATAACAAGCATGATTTTGCTTCTACCTGTAACACGACACTACTCATGGTTAATGTGAAAACATTGAGGAAACAAAAGATGAACAATACACTAACGGGAAATCACTATTTTAAGAAAACGGTGGTAATTTTATGTACGTAGCCGTTAAGTTTCGCGTCCATTTTGATAAAATCTTTTGCTTTTACTTCATGCTAACCTTTAAAGGATCAATTCACTTACTATATTACTTTGTTACTATACAACATTTCATTGCTTCCTACTTTTAGATTCACTAAATTTACAAAATCCCTCAAAAACACCCCACTAATGCACAACGCACGTTCACATATACCAGTATTAGTTAAGGAGACAAATATTGCATCCTTACTGAACCAAATAGTACTCCCTTTATCCCAATTTGTTTGTCGTGTTTTGGGAATTCAACATTTTAAAAATAGCACTTTGATTGTGATGTTTATACTTTATTATTTTCAAATTTAATCCGAAAATTCAAATTTTGAATTTGAATGGCAATGTGTATATAATTAAAAGGAAGGACTATATTGGAAGAAAAGATTACAATGAGTTTAGATTTTTTCAAAACGATAAACATTTTGGGGTACTTTAAAATAAAAAAATGACACTTTTAATGTGATGGAGGAAGTAATAAATTCAAACTCGATTTAGTAACTTGATCAAATTTGAGTTATTTGTTAGAGACACATTCAATTTACCATTTCTTGGCAATTAAAAAAAGAAATTTTGAAACATACCTGCACGATCCTTTTTAGGATAATCTACCACTGATCCCCTAGTATATACCTTAATTCTCACTTTACTCAACTTTTCTTTCATTGTAATAAGTCCATCTTTTTATTTGTGTTTGAAATACAAATTTGGCCCAAAATCTAAATTTTGGAAAATGTATATGCAATATACATTATTTTGCAGGTGATGTGGCCTAGAATAGTGCTCGTTAAATTTTTTTTTCGGGTCTGGAGGCTAATCCCTCCAGGCTGGGCAGAGCTTTGCCCCAAAGAACGGTGCTCATTAATTACACTTCTATTTTGCATTACATTTAACAATAATTGGTTATAAGATGCATAGTCTGCCGGCCCGACTTTTTCCCCTCACTCTCTGATTTACCAACACCTCTTTCTGTAACAATGTAGCCAATAACACAGATTCCCACTTTAATTGTCACAACTCAACTACTACTCGAAAAGATTGAGACAGTGAACTTTCTATCCGTGTCTTGCTTATTTTACACATGTATTCTCATTTTTTGGAACTTTCTGTTAATCTATACTATATATGTTCAGAACATTTCTGTTTTTAATTGAAGGAGATTGTGTAATGGAAGTTACGGACCAGGGAATGTGTCTCTTTTTGGTTAGCCAAATCAGTTCAGGATTTTATTTGGAAAGCCTCAAGTTTAGACCCGGTAGATTGGATTTTAATCTTCGGTGCCCGTTTTCTTCTAACTTGTCCACCCTTTACTTTGACCCCTACATCTACTCTGATTGATGTTTAATCTCTTTTTGTTCATATTTTGTGCTCCCCATATTTAGATTTGATTGAAATTGTAGTGATGCAGACTGATTTCCTTTCAAAATAATAGATTAGAAATCTGAAATCAGAGTGAAAAGCAAGAACCATGGTGAAAATTTTCTCCAGCAGTAGCACTAGTTGCGTTGATTATGCTTTAGATTATCTGGGCTGGTTTGACAAGAGGTTCAACTATCAGTTCGATTCAGATATTTGGAAGCTGAAGGCGGGGATACGTCTGTTGAAAACCTTTGATCTGTATATTAGAAAGTGCAGTAGGAGGAGGAGCAACCAGGGGATGTGTTTGGAATATGATAAGGAGGACAAGTGTGATGCTAAGTCTGACAGTTTGAGACTTAGCAGTATTTCGTTCGGGATTCAAGATCTGGTTTGGGGGATAATGCGTGGACTTGACTCTGCATTTTTAAGATATAATCAGCTTGACGCATATGTTCTTAGGGACATCAGATGCGAGTTCACCAGACTCAAGAAAAATATGAGGTTTTTTTTAAAACAGATATCAAGAAATCGGGCATCATCAGTTTGTTGCTCTGCTACTCGCTAGAAGATTTACCACTAGTTATGGATTTCATTGATTCCATTTCAGAGAATCTAAAGCATCTGTGCAGCAGCAATTGCAAAGTTGATGAAGCTCTGAAAATTGTAATGGTAACCCTTCAAGAGAAGCTAATGTTCTTGAAGAGTTTCATTCGCTTTGCAACACTGCGAGGTGTTGAGGGTCAGCCATTGATAGATCTATTGGTTCACGCTGAAGTTGTGGCTGTCAATGCTGCAAGCCTGGCTTCTACATCTTTTTTTCAAAAAAATAGTAAGAAAGTGTGCAAAAAGATGGAACCTCAAATTTATCAACTGATACACAAGATTGATCCTGTTCATCCTCAAGTCCGAGAAACTTATATCCATGTCCTGCAAGCTTCCAAGTTATTGAGATCATCATGCGTTCTAGCTCTGGAGGAGAATAAGAATCCAGTGGCTGACTTTGTTGATTATCTCCTATATACTATCATGGAGCTAGAACAGTCTTACACCAGTTTCCCGGCTCCAGTGAAGGATCAAGTGCTAAAACTCCACGAGGGAGTAAGATTTCTGGGTATCCTTAGCCAGCAGCAGGAGAAGTTCAATGAGCTAAATGATGAAATGAAGGATCTTGCTAGAGTTGCAGTCTCTGATGCAGGAATCATGATTTTCTCCCTTTCCATGAATGAAATGAAAGAAGGCTTGAGAAAGGAAACAGATTTGGCGCTTTCTCATTTGCTCGAAGTGCTCGAGTTGATCATTGCAGAAGTTGGACACAATTATCCACTACCATCATCATCATCACTTAGTTTCCCTAGAACTAATGAGCTTGGCTCTCTTGATTTGCTTCTAGAAACTCTCAAGGAACTAGCAAGTTCTACAGCTGATTCAATTGGTTTCCCAAATGAACAAATACGCACAATCCTAGAAGATCTTGTATTCTTAAGATCTTTCCTAGGAAATATTGTGCAGCGGTGCAACCAGAATGGAAAACTCCAAGCTCTTTGGAGTCGTGTCATGAAGGTTGCATACAGTGTAGAATTAAAAACTGACTCTGCACTGCTTGGTGATATACATGAACATTGTTTGGATGTTGTTATTGGAGATGTCAAGCTTTTGAAGATTGAGGCTGAAGAGATCTATGATAACATAAGATACAATGGTGAAACCCAGATAGTTACCAAGACTACCATTCACATGCCATCACAAATTACTGCTCCAATATTTAATGAAGCTCTAGTAGGTCACAATGATGAGGTGGAAAATATAATTGATAGACTTACGAGAGGATCAAGCCAGTTTGATGTTGTTGCTGTTGTGGGTATGCCTGGACTAGGTAAGACAACTTTAGCCAATAATGTCTACAATGATCCTTTAATAAAGTTTCACTTCCATATTCGTGCTTGGTGTACTGTTTCTCAAGTATATTGCAAGCACAATTTATTACTGCAGATTTTTTGTGTTATTGATTCTTTGAGTTCTAACCACTATCATAAGATGAATGAAGATGATTTGGCTGAAAAGCTCTACCAGCATTTGAAAGGGAAGAGGTATGTCATTGTTTTGGATGATGTTTGGGACATTGACTGGTGGAATTTGTTGAAACATTCATTGCCAGATGATTGCAATGGAAGCAGGATACTATTAACCAGCAGATTTCAGAATTTGTCTTTGCAAATTAAATCTAATAGCAAGCCTCACCATCTTCGCCCACTTACTGATGAAGAGAGTTTGGAATTGCTGCAGAAAAAGCTATTTGCCAAGGAAGATTGTCCTCCAACATTAAGTGAATTTGTATTGCATGCAGCAAAATACTGTAAGGGCTTACCTCTTGCAGTTGTCCTTGTTGCTGGAATTCTTGCTACTACTCTGCAAGATTGCTGGGAAGAAGTCGCAAGACATCTAAGTTCCACCATTTTTGTGGACAATGAACACTGCATGGAGACACTTGAGCACAGTTATAATTATTTATCAGATTATTTGAAGCCGTGCATTCTTTACTTGGGTGCTTTTCAAGAAGACCAAGACATTCCTATCCGAAAGTTGTTATGGCTTTGGATCTCTGAAGGATTCGTGCAAAAGATTGAAGGAAAGAGTTTAGAGGATGTGGTGGACAACTATTTGATGGATCTAATTGGAAGAAGTTTAGTTATGGTTACCCGACGAAGATCATTAGGTGGGATCAAAGTTTGCCGAATTCATGATTTGGTACATGAGTTTTGTGTGGCGAAAGCAAAAGAAGAAAATTTTCTACAGATTTTTCATGGGGATGAGCTTCTTACTTTTACTGGACTGTGTAAACCCCCTTCCCCCCGGCTGTCCATTTTCCCTACCACCAGTGGGGGACCTATAAAGTCAAGGCTGTTTTATCCCAATTTGCGTTGTTTGCTCTTCTTTGATTGTTATTATGGACAGCTGGACGGAAGCTCACTCAAATTTCTGTTATCGAAACTCCTTAGAGTGTTGGATTTGGGGAAGGTTGTTTTTTGGTATTTTCCAAGGGAAGTGTTATTCCTTGTTCATTTGAGGTACTTGAGAATTCAATTGGAGAGCAAGGAAATCCCATCTGCTATAGCCAACCTCTCAAGGTTAGAAACTTTTGCGGTAGGTGGACGCATTTGTAGTTTTCTGTTACCATACTCTATCTGGTACATTAAAACATTAAAGCATCTTGTCGTTTTTCCAAGTTACGGACGTGGTTTCGAATTTCCCATGTTCAATCTTAAAGGCTCCCCAGATTTAGAACACTTAGAAACTTTATCCCTTGCAATGGATCCCTCTTCTCAAAGTCAAAGCTTGCAAAAGATACTCTCAAAGTTACCGAGCATCCGTAGGCTAACATGCGTGAATGGAAATCACTATTGGAATTCCGCATCTGCTGGAAATCACAATGGGATTCTCGTGTTGGAGTACTTGAGTCATTTAGAATCACTTAAGATGCTTAGATTTGCCAGATATGGGTTTAAATTCCCATTGAATTTGAGAAAGTTGACTCTATCACAATATGGTCAGCCATGGAGTAAAATCTCAGCAATTGGAAAGCTGCCCAACCTTGAAGTGCTTAAATTATGTTATGATTCCTTTGTGGGGGAAAAATGGGAAATGGAAGAAGGGGAGTTCCAAAACCTACGATTCCTGAAATTGTCAGGCTTGGACATTCGCTGGTGGACTGCATCTTGTGATAATTTTTGCTGTCTTGAGAAATTGGTTTTAGAGAATTGTTTTAGGCTGGAAGAGGTCCCTTCTTGTTTAGGGGAAACCCTCACTCTTGACATGATTGAGGTGAAATGGTGTCATGAGTCTGCCGTAAATTCTGTGAAACAAATTCAGCAAGAGCAGAGGGACATGGGAAATAAGAATTTAAAGATCGTGATTGTTGAACGACGAAAGTGGTCCACGTCTTCTTCTTAGTGCCAACTCAGAAAGAGAGTCTATTTCTTGAGGGGGCAGAGAGTCAAAAGCAGAGGGGTATCCCAATTAATAGGTTTGATGTACTACCGATGTTCTATTTCTGTATATTCAATCAGTTCAATGCTAGTATGACTTCTCATGTTTCTCAATGCAACTTCCGGAGCTTCCCAAATCCTTTGATTCGATTAGTCATGCATCATGAATTCAACATTGCCTATGAAACATATTTCGATACTATTCTGCTGTTCTTATTTCCTTCAATATTTCATAATGTTTTTGATCAACAATCCCAATTTCTGAAATTTCCTTCAATATTGCTACAGATTTGTGTGATCCTTAAAACCAGCAGAGCACAAGCATATATGCCAGGTGCACTTTTCTATTCCTGTTATATAATCCAGCGGGAGTACTGATTTTCTTTTTGAAATCAATCAACTGAATGACCCAACACTTTCTTTTTCTGTTTTTTTTTTTTTTTTGTCTATTCACATTTAAATGCCAAGAATGCTGTATGCTATTGCAGCCTTGTTGTGTAGAATATGTGTGTATCAGCTACTCCGAGCTTGCCAAACATGAATATTTTTTTAGGTTATTTTTTTCCTTTTGTAATACATTTTTAGCCATCTAGATATATGAGTTTGTTCCTGCTTATCACTGTTTCTCCAGAGTTTTTTATGCTATGTTCCTGCAGTTGTGCTTAGACTTGGCCATTAGCCATGTTCTTCTGACACCCTGATATGCGTAAAGAAGCTAAAGTAAATAAATTTTCAGATGTTGAAGTTAGATTATATTCTTTATTTCCCGAATACGAACTTGTTAATAACTACTATAGGTAATCTTTAATAGTAGGGTAAATTATTTATTACCACCTGTAATTTTACATAATATCTGATGACCCCCTTAATTTTTTAAAATAGCCACACAACCCCCATAGTTTTATGTAAAGTGAAAAATGGATGTAATACACAATCACTTATTGTATTTATACCAAACGTGCTTTAAAAGTGTGTGTGATAAAATCTTAATGTCGATGTAACCCCTTATGGTTTGAATAAATATTCATTTCAACCTCCCATGATTTTTGCATTTATCAATATAATTCCCCTATGCTTTTATATAAGGCAGTTGAGTTGTGGATTGATTTAGCATTTAGCTAATGGCATTATTAGTATTTTAATTAATGACATTACATATGCTATTTTCTGTCAAATTTCCATATTACATAAAACCATAGGGGGTGAATTGGATATTTTGAAATGTTAGGGGAATCTTGTGGCCATAGATGAAATCATAGGGGACTAATATGTAATATACCGTTAATAGTGCCTTTAGATTTTGCATGGAACATCTAACTGTTACAGCAAAAGATGCTGAAAGTTTCTGGATGTGAAGCAAACGAGGAAGGGAATTTAAACTTGACGAAAGGAATCATTACCGAATTTAGTTTTAATATTTAGACTGACTGTTCTTTAACCAACTTAGTATGCAGACTGACTTCTCATTTGCAATGAATTGGCAAAGTTGGATCCTGAAAAGGTGCTTTGAATTTATCACGTTTAGTCTGATTTAAGATCAAGTTTTTGGCTTCTGCAGTTTTGATGAGAGAGAGAGAGAGAGAGAGAGAGATGCATATGATGTCCCATAAATATATACTTGTTGGAATGGGACATATGAGTTCAAGAAAGAGAGAATAGGCTCTAGGTATTTTCAATTTGCTATGACAAATGATGTCCAAAATCTGGAACTAGCATTAAATCATTTCATGATGCCATTAACACCAATCACGGTCGATGCATTGGTGAGTTTGAACAAATCGTATTCTAATACTTCAGAAGGTGAACTACTACACCATTGATTATAAGTTGCTGCTAACTGGTAGTGCATCATCCGTGTAATTTCTGCACTTCTAGGAATGGTTATGAAAGATGTTTGTGCAGCATCTATTTTTCACACACACACACACACACACACACACACTCTCTCTCTCTCTCTCTCTCTCTCTCTCTCTCTCTCTCATCTTTTGGTTGTTGGAAGGGGGGAGGGAGTTGTAAGGGCAGTGGAAAGTTAGCTGGAAGATAGTCTGATAGTCAACGTTTGTAGAAAGCTGATGCCAAACAATTGTAACATTTTCTGTCTTTTGCTGTTTAAAATTAATCTGAATCAGTTAGAAAGCCAGAAACAGTTTTTGTTGCTAAACTGGCACGGCCAAAGGTGGTTTTTCATGTCTATTTCTTATTCTTTACTGCTCAAAATTGTAAAGAAGATGATGAAACCTTGTGCACCTACTTGAATTGAAGATTTACTTCACCTACTTCGTGTCTTGTAGTCTAATATGTACTCCCTGTTCTTTTCCAAGATTTGTACGATCAGACTTAAAAGACATTTTGTTGGTTCTAGACCAAAATAAATCATACAAGTCACAATAATTTCTCTAATAAAATTTAACAAATAAATTAACAAAAATTCATACCTTAATCTTGGATTAAAAATGCAAATAATTTGTACCATAAAAATGTTGATTTGGCATGGGTTGAGGCGCGGACTAGGTGGCTCTCTTTAAGGCGATTCGCGCCCCTACGGAGTATTCTCAGGTGTAGTAGATCTCAGCACGTCGCCTCCAAGATACAACAGCCCAGCCTTTTGCACACGGTAGTCTACTCCAATCTACACTATTGGAATAAGACAGAAACCTCACACTAACACTGATCTTTGCCCTATAAACTCTTATAGTAGTGGAAGAAAAATAGAAGGTAGTATAGAGATAGCAAAGCATGTATATGAGGTTTGGTTGATAGATGCCTTATATATATAAGCTAAGAAACTAGGAATATTAAAATACCAACATTAATAGGAATTTCACCTCATATTTCAGTTACAAATTGAAAAGTCTAGATTCATTGTATAATGGTAAAAAATTACTGAAAGAATTCATAAAACCTAATCATTACATAAGTTACAAAAACAAGACATAAATCTCATAAGTTATACATTTAAATGTTTCAATTTGTAACTGAAAATTTATTTAAAGAATTTGTAATTTATTTAATTTGAATTCAAAATAAATATGTGATATTTTTTATTAAAATATCCAACAATCCCCCACTTATTTTAATAAAAAATATAATATTCAAAACTTAACACTTAATAGGGCAAAGATTAAAAATTCATGCATAATGAAGGTGGCAATGCCTTTAAACCTTCACTTAGTGCTCAATAATTGCCGTGCTAGAGTCAAAGTGGACTTAGCCTTTAAATGATGACTACTTGAGGGCACGTGAAATCGTATCACACACATGAACCTTTCAGTGTTCTAAAATAGGTTTCATAAGCCAGCACATTTATGGCCTTGTGCTTTATCCCGGTTTTCATGAGTGCTCTAGAGAACCAGTCCAAATTCTCATAGGAAGCGGCCCTGCTTCCACACTCATATAGGTGAGTCTATCAAGGATGCTCCTATGACTTAGACATCCCACCCATAAGGGCTATAGAACTCATTAAGGGAATAAAAATTCCAACCTCACTTATCTCATAGGATCACAAATGCACTTACATCATAGGGATAGACAATATAATTAAAGTAGTGCATATTAATCAACCAAATCACTCTATGATTCGTTTGTCTCCAACCTAGTTCTTGGGATCTCCAGTCCCTAGGTGGTTGTATCCTCATAGGTGATTTTTAACATTTATTGGACTTTTGTCTTATCCCCCTCGATGTGTATCATATCCTTGACTCAGGCTTGAGATTTAATTTTTCAACACAAATAAAATAACAAAGATATGATATTCTCAAATTTTTCCAAATAATCTCTTAGTGGTCCAAATACATGGAACCAATCTTCGATGAGAAAATTTCTCATCCATATATTTTTGCCAAATAGTGTAGGCGTATATTTACTCATATGTAATTTTTAAATTTTTTCCATGGCCAGTAGTCTAGTGATGCACTAGAAGCCATTCTCAAAAAACTCCATGGTTATATTTGCCTTTGCAGAAATATCAAAAAATATTTCAAGTACTTTCACATCAGGTCATACTTTTCAGTGAATGCTAGTTTGCATAACTCAAAATAAAGTTAGAATAGATTCACAAAACAATAATTATGTCATCCTCATAAATTGAGCAAATAGAATGGGCATATATTTGCTCACATCAAGCAAAGCCACATTAATTTCCATCACTTTTGTACTCTTCTCAGTGGCTGATAATCTAGTAACCCGCCATTCTCATAATCCTCAATGAATTTTCTTTTGCAAGAAAACTTCATAAGTAATTCAAATCTATCCAAATCATGCCTCACTTTTTAATCTGCACAACTCAAATAAGAGATTAAGAAAATTCAAAAAATATAATAGTCAACGCACTATTATGTTTTAATTTCAAAATTCAATCTACAAGTAATGCAAGCCTTATAATGAAAAATCTCAAGGGTTTCAAAATTCATAGCTACCAGCTTAGTCAACATCCACTATCCGCGTTTCCATCCAAGCATAGTCTCACTATAGTCGTGCTTGGCATGAAAATTAAGTATTCCAGTTTGCATTAAATACAAAGATAACCACATAGCAATCAACATGAAATAATTTAATACAAATCCAAAAGTTGTTGGTTGCCTGCAAATTGATGGCCTTTGACTTGAATACATATTTTTCAATGTACAACATCAAAAAGTTCATATTCACAATTTTAACAAAATACAAGTCAAGAGAATAGAATTGTTGAGAATTATATGGCTAATAACATTATATTTCACAACTTCAAGCCACTAAATCTATTATCCATGTATATAGTTTTCCTTGGTGACAGTGTAATCTTTTCTTCATGTATTATCAATACCGTTTATTGCTTGTGAAAATGCAAACCTCAAGATGGATTAAGATCATATGAATTTAAGACAAAACTAGAGAATTTTAAACCCCCACTATTTAAATATAACTTGAACCCTCATAATTGCAGTTTTTTTTTGACACATCTTGATACCACTATTCTTAAGACAATAACTGGCCACGTTATACATGCATTTTATGGAGTATATATCTTTATCACCAAATTAATCATTTATATGTCAATGCCAAAATTTTCAATCGGAATAAATCCGTTAATATAAGAGACATTGAAAGTTCACTATGTAACATGACAAGCTCATGCGAAAATAGCTGCTTCATACAACATATATTAAAAACTCAAAAAATGGCAAAAAATTATTGTATTTGGTTTACTGATATTCAAAGACATCATGTTTCCCTTGAACAATCAAATACATGATATTCTGTTAATAATAGGCAACTTGGATTCAAAGGTATATATTGCGAATTATTTATAGGCGCATACACAATATTGATACCAGACTCCAAAGCACATAAAATCAATGGATATTATCCTTTCTAGTCTCAGTCTATAATTATGACCATTCACATGAAATATCTTGTTTATTAAAGTTTGTCGCGATTATGTTATGCACCATGTAAGATTCTCATCGTCGGGATTATGTTAGTTTTATGATTTGATTATTTAGAAGCAAAACATGCAACGATAACCTTATCTTATGTGAAGAGGCTAAGCGCCTTAAAATTGTTGGTTCTAGACCAAAATAAATCATACAAGTCACAATAATTTCTCTAATAAAATTTAACAAATAAATTAACAAAAATTCATACCTTAATCTTGCATTAAAAATGAAAATAATTTGTACCATAAAAATGTTGATTTGGCATGGGTTGAGGCGCAGACTAGGTGGCTCTCTTTAAGGCGATTCGCGCCCCTACGGAGTATTCTCCGGTGTAGTAGGTCTCAGCACGTCGCCTCCAGGATACAACAGCCCAGTCTTTTGCACACTGTAGTCTACTCCAATCTACACTATTGGAATAAGACAGAAACCTCACACTAACACTGATCTTTGCCCTATAAACGCTGATAGTAATGGAAGAAAAATAGAAGGTAGTATAGAGATATCAAAGCATGTATATGAGGTTTGGTTGATAGATACCTTATAGATATAAGCTAAGAAACTAGGAATATTAAAATACCAACATTAATAGGAATTTCACCTCATATTTCAGTTACAAATTGAAAAGTCTAGATTCATTGTATAACGGTAAAAAATTACTAAAAGAATTCATAAAACCTAATCATTACATAAGTTACAAAAACATGACATAAATCTCATAAGTTATACATTTAAATGTTTCAATTTGTAACTGAAAATTTATTTAAAGAATTTGTAATTTATTTAATTTGAATTCAAAATAAATATGTGATATTAATTTTTTATTAAAATATCCAACACATTTTGGAAACACCACAAAGGACTGCGCCCATCTTTTGATGATGAAACCCAAGAGCAGATGGTCCGATTTGGCTTGATTTAGCTTTGTGATGTACCAAATAACATTGCTGTTTTGCCCAATTTAAGATTATTGTCGACTTTTGTCTTCTGTTCCATTGCCTCGCTTTTCTTTTGCTCCAACTAGCTAAGCTGAAAACCAGCATATACATAAAATTTGTCATCCTTTTTTGCAGGTCACACAAGAAAGAGCTTCTGAGGTTTAAACAGCTATTGGAACTTTACTAGAATGTTTTTGCCTGTAACTATCAGGTATGGACGCTCCAATTCTCTACTTTTTCCTTCTACGAGCTTTTTTTTTTTTTTACCTAATACAGCAGAGTACTATAAAACCTCAAAGTACAAGATCATGCATTGATAACTAATAGTCTTCTTGCATTACTGGCCTGCAGCTAATGCCTCCACTGGGAAAGTGATATGATGCTGGCAAATATCTTGAATTGAATCTTTCCAGTGGATGGATCATCCGGTGTTATATCACTCACTTGAGACTTTGCGTGAGCTTTTCCTTGCTCTTCTTGTTTTTGATCTTGTTCTTGACAGAGAATCCCTTGATTCTACTATCGTACCTCATTGGCTTGCTCATCATCTCAAACGTTATATTTTTTGCTTTACAATATGCACTAGTAGGCATTGTTGCTCCCTGATGAAGCCTACTTCAATTGCATCAAGGAGAAGAAGTTTTGCTGGTAGCTCAAACTCCTGAAGAAGAGCAGTAAAAGTTTCATTTGCTCTTAATCAAGCGGAAATGACTGTTGTAAATTTGTAATCAAGTGGAAAGTGTCACTGCAAGTTTGATCTCGAAAGGAAAAACTATACCCTAAATTGAATTGGTTAGTATGTCTGTCTAGGGTCTTATACTTGGAATACATGAGGGAGATTCAAGTAGGATAAGAAGGATTTTGTTTATGTTAAATAGGTTTTTCTTGTTAGTTTCTATTTATTACATGAATATAATTTCATATAAGACTTCCAAAACAACATTCACCTACATGATGCTTTTTATTTACAATTTGTACAAACTACTTTATAATGATAAATATACAGTGTACAATATGTTGGAAACTTTGTACATTGTCCACCTCTCTACTTTTTTTTCTTCACCTTTTTCTTTATCTCTTTCTCTAGAGTCTTCATAACTTTACCAAAATTCTCCACAAAAACTCATACGGTCAATTTTTTTTGTTTTTGTCCAAAGCAATTATATTTCATTTCCAGCTTGATAATACAAGATTAGTTACAAAAGGATAACTACCCGAATGATCGGTCTGTGCACTCTCATGAAGCCACATGGGAAAGGATCCTTCCCAGCTAACATTTCTAACAAGCTTAACTATAACTTTTGCATTTATTTTATCGTGTTAGAGATTAGTATTCCTTTGCCCATATGCCTTGCTCATGAATAATATATATATTGGGATAGAAATTACTTGAAATATTATATGAAATAATTATTATAGCACTTTTCTAAATATGATGTAAAAGGAGAAGAGAGAGAAAATGTATTTGAATTTGGACATTAACATGAAATGTCACGTGTTTTAGATGCTTCCTCGTCCAAGATGCTTGGCTCACAGGAGAGTATTAGATATGATGCGTTTGGGAGGAGTATAAATATACGGTGATGAATGCAAGTGTTCCGTCAGAAAAATGGCTAATAGGAAAGATTTAGAACGATTGTTTCGGATAGTCAAGGATTGTGGTATGGAATAGGTCATTTTCTTAGGAATGCATGCAACTCTGAATCCTAGCACACGTAGATTCATTGCAGAGCTCGATTTGCTGTTCAGAGTAGCTCAGAATCTGAAGGAGACCCTGGTCAAAGCCAGAGAGAAAGAAGATGGATCAACTCGGTGTGGAGAAATTGAGCATGCTGTTGACACGTGTATTCCTGTTTTGGTGAAAAAAGTAGGACCTACAAGTAGTAGATATGCTGGGGACCCGTAGATTAGGAGATTAATGTAGTATGCTCATATGTATACGGGGATCTGATGTAAAATTGCCACGTGGCAATTCAATATTTAAATATACATCTTTACCGTTAATCCATAAAGATGATAATGAGCTGAGTGGTAATTCAAGATTAATTGGATTGATATCAGCATAACTATTGAATTGTTTCATAACAAGTGTGCGGACTCTACTGTTAATCTTGTTGGGATGCATGTCCTTCAATTTCTAGGAAGTCCGGATCCTCTGCTTTGCCCACATGATGTTGAGTCGGAGCTTCTCACGGAGGTTGTAATTTGCATGTATTGACACTGACCAATTGGTTGCTATGTTTTGATATGCCGCGAAATGGATGAAAACCTTCTGAAACTCCCAAGAATAATTTCCTTATTGCATTAATGCTGAGAACATAGTGCCTGTTGTGGCATTCATTTTGGTACATCAAGTAACAGCCACAACTGAACTTAATCCTCTTCCCCTGCTTTCGCTTCTTGTAGAGGTGGTGTTTGATCTTGATGTCCGGCAGTGAATAGCGCTTCTTGTAGGAAATAGAATATTGTATTCTGTTTAGTTCAATTGAGGAGATCGGAACGATCTGAAATGCACTTGAGTGGTCATGGTAGGAGGATTTGAGACTAGCATTGCAAAGTACAATTGTCAGAATTCTCCCTTTTATCCTCCGAGATTTTGCATAATTACAATTAGAGAACCAATCTCGTTGAGCCCCAATAAATTCTTTCTAGTGTTTTAGAAATTGAAGATTAACTTTATCAATGACGTTATATCAAGTATCACCACAATGATAGGTCAGGTCAATACAACCTGCGTAATAGTTCTGGGTCTCTGGTTTAAGACTTCTGTTCTAACAAGCTTTACTTGTTCGACTTAAGTCTTCGATGATAATAGATATTGGTCTATGGGCCTGATATCAGGCCCAGTTACATTTGGGGCCTCCAATTGGATTAATAAGTCTGGAACATTTTGAGCCACTAGAAAATTGGATTGATAGGGCTCCAATGGCTTCGAGAAAATTCGATCCAATATCTTGTTTTAGTGAATGATAAACGATCGAAGAGAGACCCTGTTTATAACTGTAGAATGGTGTAGAGGTTGAAAAAATATACACAACTTTACTTGTTTTGCAGGATATGCAGTCATATAAGGGCTGCATCACTTTGAATGTTATCTATTTATTGTATATGCATTAATTAAGAGATAATGCGACATGGCACAATTTCAATTACCTTCTTGATAAAGAAATAAATATCTAAATATTTATCCATAAATTGCCTAGTCATGGAGATATGTGACATGGCATAGTTTGATTGGTTTAGACATTTCAGCATTTTTAATTGGCCGACACAACTCAGCTTGACATATGGAGAGATATAATTGGTTATTCAACAACCAAATTTCCACGTGTACATGAAATATGATAATATCTGATTGAATAAAAATAAGCAATAAAAATAATTTATAAATCAATGGTAATTTTTTAAAATAAATTAAAATTTCATTATTTACAATATATATATATCTATATATATAACTTTTAGCATGACGCTATTATAATCCATTGCAAAAAAAAAAAAAATCGTTATGGAGATCTTCTCAATTGAATTTTTTTTTAAATAAGAAATTGAAAAAAAAACTTTAAAATTGTGAAGGTTCCACCCAACTAGCACTAATTATTATTGAGGCCCACAAAAATTATTAAAGTGCGACAAAATTTTGTTGAAAAGCACCACCTGGTGTGAAATGTGGAAAGCGTCTTCTTCTTGGGGCAAGAAAAGTGAAAAGCATTATTCTTCACAAAACAACTTTTGTTTTGTGGGCAAGAAAGTGACTCTCACAAAACTATCTCATCTCAGACATCCAGTAGTGACTCTCACAAATCTGCTTGCATTGTGGTCTACTTTTCAAAGAAATCCCACGAAAAATTTGCATTTATTTTGATAAATTTGCCGAGATTCAACTACAGGAGTGGAGCAAGAAGCGGTTTATAGAGGAGGCGGCGAAACTGGTGCCTGCCGGTCGCCGGAGCTTCTGAAGTCAATTTTTTCAAATAGAGTGCTTATCAGACATCAACAACAGGAATTTTTAAATTCAAGGAAATTGAAAAAGGAAAAAAAAAAAAACAGAATAAGTTGATTAGTTGTCCATATCCTCTGCTGTTTATATATTCTGTATGTTGAAGGGAAAAAATAAACAAGCGAATGAAAGAAAGAGGTGGAGAACAAAATCAGTTTCTCGGTTGTTTGATACCTTATGCATGCTTGGGTTTTTACTTATTTTTTCAGTCTCTTAGTTGTTTGATACCTCCCTTGTAGCTTTAATGGTTTAACTATTCTAAATTATGTCTAACTTAGTTGAGGGAATCATCGGATGAGTTGATTCATTTTGAAGTCAGAAAACATACTCTTAACTTTGCTAAACTTCTAAACTTTTTACCGTCGTTGATTTCAGAGACTATTTAATCAGACCACGTGAGTAATAATAGTAAAAGTACTTATATAAAAAAAAAAAAAAACTTCTAAACTTTTTACCTTCATTGTTTTTCTTAGTACTCCTTCTCAGTTGGAGGCTAAATACTTATATAAGCATACTCATGGGTGCTATTAATAGTTAATGATGCAATAATTCCTCCGTTTGGATTAGCTGTTTTTTGGGGTGTTTTTGAAAAACTTTGCTGTAGTAGAGTTTTTAGAGTATATTTTGAAATATTTTTTATTGACACTTTATTATGAGATATTTGGTAAAATTTTAAAAAAATTTAAACTGATTTTTAGATTATCTTTTAGAGTACTTTGTTGAAACTTTTATTGTATTTAAAAAACTAGTTTTTGAAAAACACTCCAAAAACAGGAGATCCAATGTTTCTCCAAATAAAGTTACTATCATTTTGGTACAGACTGGTATTCATTAAAAGCAGAAAATCTACAATTGAAACTCCTTTAGATTTGCACCTAGAGTAAGTCAAATTACACGAGCATCCTGACGCGGTAAATTTAGTAATCAATGTGTAGATTTTCTAATTAAAGCATGTAATAAGAACTCAAAGGAAAACTTTAACCAATGTGCTTCATATTTTTTTTCTAGCTTCTTTTGGTTTCCTTAATTAAATATTAGCTCCTCATTTTATTTGATTTTGGAATTGTGTTTCTTATTCTTTTGAAGAGTTAGTTTTGGACTTACGATACCGTGATTTTGATCCCATTAAGCCAAAATACAGTTGAGCATGTAATTATTATTCTTAAAATATCGTTCATTTTATTTAATAAAATGCATGCAATTATTTACTTTCAAGATTATTAAACAGAAAATATTCCAAAAGGTATTAGCTTCATTTGTAATTCTTCCAAGTTACCAATTATTTTTTAATAAAATAAAATTAGGTGTTAATGATAGTGAAATAACAGGAATTACTTTGAATTACAATTAGACATTGTAATTTTTTTTTTATTAGAAATTTGCTGAGAGAATGTATTCATCTTCATATGACACATCGCCATTCATCTTTCTATGCCTTCATTAGGGCATGAATTTGACACTTCATAACTAACTTTAGACACACCACTTAAACCTCTGGTTAATCAGATTGACCTGAATGATCATTCCCAACAACTTAAAACACTATCCAGTAGAGAAATTTGATAATTGTATTGCTAAATATCTATAATAATGACTTGGGGAATAGTTTTGGCCAAAGAATAGTCAATTTTAGATTACTTTAAGAAGTTCAACACCTTGATAGAGTAACATATCAGATAAAAAAAATGTCAAAATTAGATAATTGCATAAAAATCTCATAATAATTAAATTCTATAATCTCTTCATTGCTCTGCCAAATTAACTTTCAAATTGACCTTCATCAATTCAATTGTAATGACATGCACATAATAACTTACCTCACATAGATTTATCACAAAGGATGAAAAAGAAATTTACATCCACTGGTAGGATTGATTTTCATCTTTCATAGCAAGTCTACTATCTTCAAGTCAAAATTGCACGCAGGAATCCCTGTAGTTCTTTCTTGTTGCAGTGATGATTGCAATCTTCCCCAATCAGTTTC
The DNA here is from genome assembly GCF_036785885.1 of Coffea arabica. Lineage (NCBI taxonomy): Eukaryota > Viridiplantae > Streptophyta > Magnoliopsida > Gentianales > Rubiaceae > Coffea > Coffea arabica. The sequence continues at coordinate 25,021,718 of NC_092323.1, read as the reverse complement.
GTTAAATAAACACCTTGATGTTGCATCTCGTAGCTTTTCTTTTCTTTTTAAACAATTAATATGAAATATATAACAGCAAAAAAAAAAAAAAAAGGAGTTCGTATCCAATGTCTAAAAAAGTTTGGTTGCGTGATTGATTCCAGAACTACTTTCCCATATTAACCGATTAAGAAATTAATAATACGCTATGACCCTTAAGTCATATTAGTAATATTCTTTGAAATATATTTATTTTTTGAAGGCAGGAATAAAAATAAGAAAATGAATGAAAACATCAGTTACTAATAGCTGGATAGATGGTTTCTTGTTTTTCTTTGGAATCCCGTTTGACCTTTTTTTTTTTTTTTTTTTTAACTTAAAACATTTGTTACTCCTTAAAGACTATTCGCTGGGAACTTTTTCTATTGGGTTGCGTGGCAGTAGTAGCATTCTACCAGTCTTCTACCCAATTTTGATCCTTAGGCCCGCCAAATTTTATGGCGGAGGCTCATTTGTATTGTACGGAGTCACCGGCACCATCTTCCCTTGATGAAGTTTTAAGTGGAAAAAGGAAAAGTCTTGCGATATTGTTACTGTCATGCTGCCATTTCCTAACCGGATAAGGGGCACAAACAGTTGCAGGTGCAACCTTTTGTGACGGTTTGTGCATTTTCCAACAGCGCGTAACATTTTTTGCACGTCGCGTAATTTTCTTTACACACGGAGTAACTTTAGAACAAATTTTTGTAGGCCCCACACATGACGTGAAAATCGAGTTACATGCTGTAATTTGAGCCGCACAAATTTTTGAGGCCACATCGTGGCCGTGAACCTTCAAGAACGGTTCCTGCCCCATTTCCTTTCCTAACCATATGTAAAAAGTAAAATAAAAAAGTCTTGCCGAAATGAGTACGCCAAAAGAAAAAAAAGGAAGTCTTGATGGTGATGTGTTACCATTGTTAGATCATAAGAAAGTTTGTAGAAATTTGAAGTTCGGATTATATATGGTTATATGAAATTTTCTTCCGGGCATGTGCACTTGTTAATAAAACCTAAATTACATTTAATTTAGCATGTGAATATACAATCATAATTAATTGTACTGTATAGTTAGATACTTATTCAACTTAATTACACTTTTTTAAAAAAGTAACACATGAAACTCATTTAACGAATATACATTGGGCATCAATTAATCAAACCATACTTATATATGTAAATATATAACTAGCTAACTAGATATAAGCTCTAAAAAAGTTATTGCAACTTGTTGTTGATAAATTGATCTTCACCACTTAATTGTTGTAGACAATATTCAACGTGACAATTTCTCTTATGCTCACACCTGAAGCTCTCCTCTTTTTGTTGAGAAGGCCTTTGTTTTAGTGGTTAAGGTTGAGATTCCAAAATTTAGAAGTCTTGGATTCTAATTCCTTCTTTCCTCTTACATTCTTAAATCTCACCCTTTCCGACTTCCCTTGCTATAAAGAAAAATGAAAAAAAAAAAGCTTTCCTCTTTATTTATGGTTGTTTCCTCACTTTGTCCGCCAGCTAACAAATAAGGTCATTTATGGTTTTTTTTTTCACTTCAATTTCACACTTTAAGTTGCAATTATACTTTTGATGTTTTTCCTTTTTTTAAGCACATGTCTATCCTTAATATAACAAATAAAAATCCTATTTACCCGTAACTCCAACTCCCCCTTTTTATTATTCTGTTAGGATATAGAAATTCATTCTGTGAGGATATAGAAATTCAACAGGTCAGACGAAAAACAAGTCTAAGCCTCCTCATAGAGTAGCATGCTTGTTACAAATTGAAGTGTCCAATAATTTTAGTCTTCTCCACTTTATATCCTTAGGCCCGCCAAAGCATATGCCCGTTGGCACGATCTTTCCTTGATGAAGTTTCAAAAGGAAGGAGGAAAAAAAATAATAAGTTGATTAATTGTTCCATTTCCTCTGCTGTTTATATATTCTGTATCTTGAAGAAAAATATAAACAAGGGAATGAAAGAGGTGGAGAATAAAGGAATCATCATTGGTTATTTATTTATTTGTCAGTTTCTTAGTTTTTGAAATATATTTTGTTTTTTGAAGACAGGGAAAACAAAAAAAGAAAGAGAATGAAAACATCTGTTACTAATAGCTGGATGGATGGATTTTTATTTTTTCTTTGGAATCCCTTTTGATATATATATATTTTTTGGACTACAAACATATGTTCTTCCACAAGACTAATCTGGTGGGAACCCCAGTGCGGCTAATCTGATTGATAATTAATCTGGTTTTATTCATTTTTTGTGATGCACATTGATTGAATATTTTAATTTGATCGAATATTGTAGTGCTGCAGATTGATTTTCTTTCTCTCTTTCTCTTATCCGTTAAAAAAAAAATATTGGCAATAATATGATTGCTAATGGCAATTTCCCCATCTTGAAATGCATTATACTCTTTGAATTGCTCGTTCAAATTTCCTCTATTAAAAAGGTTGTGGTAAAAGGTATTTGTTGCGTATTTGCAACTTAAGAAAGCCTTCAGCTCCTTAGCTGAATACATCCCTAATTTTTTAAACATTTGTTAATCAAAATTTATAATATTGATTAACTCAATATGCATCGTATCCTCAAAAATTGAGAGTCTCGACTCTTGACAGCAATGTGTTAATATCATTGTTGGATGATAAGAAAGTTGTAGATCTTGAATATCAATAGCTAAACAGAAAGAAATCTGATATCAAAGTGAAAAGCAGGTACCATGATGAAAATCTCCTCGGTGAGTAACACTAGTCGCTTTGATTCTGCTTTAGATCATCTGGACTGGATAGAAAAGACTCTCAAGTTTCAGCTCGATTTTGATATCTGGAAATTGAAGATGGGGATAAGTCTATTGAAAACCTTTGATCTCTATATTAGAAGGTGTAGGAGGAGGAGGAGCAATCAGTTTATGTGTTTGGAATACGATAAGGAGGAAAATGGTGATGCTAAATCTGACAGTTCGAGACTTAGCAGTATTTCGTTCAGGATTCAAGAACTGGTTAGGGGGATAACACGTGGACTTGACTCTGCCTCTTTTAGATATATTCAGTCTAGTGCATCAGATCATAGTGACATCAGACCTGAGCTCGCCAGATTCGAGGAAAATATGTGGTTGTTTTTTGATTCAGATATCAAGGAATTGACCATCATAATTTGTTGCTCTACTACTCGCTGGGAGATTTACAGCTAGTTGTAGATTTTATTGATTCCATTTTAGAGAATCTGAATCATCTTTATAGCACATATTACAAATTTGATGAAGATCTGAAAGTTGTAATGCGAACCCTTCAAGAGAAGCTAATGCACTTGAAGAGTTTCATTCGCTTTGCAACATTACAAGGTGTTGAGGGTGTGCAATTAAAAGATCTGTTGGTTCATGTTGAAGTTGTGGCTGTCAATGCTGCAAGCCTGATCTGTAGATCTTGGTTTCAACTGTGCAATGAGATGAAAACTGAAATTTCTCAACTGATACACAAGAAGATTGATCCCATTGATCCCGAAGTCCAAGAAACTTATATCCATGTCTTGGCAGCTTCCAAGTTATCAAGATCGTCCTACACTTTGGCTATGAAGGAGAATAAGCATCAATTGGCTGAATTTGTTGATTATCTCCTGCATAGTCTTATGGAGATATTAGAATCTTATAACAGTTTTCTAGTTCCAGTGAAGGAACAAATGCTAAAACTCCAAGTGGGAGTAAGATTCCTGATCATCCTTCTTAGCTGGCAGCAACAGAAGTTTGATGAGCTAAATGATGAGATGAAGGATCTCATTGGAGTTGTGGTCTCTGATGCAGGAATTGTGATTTTCTCCCTTTTCTGTGAATGAAATGAAAGAAGGTTTGCTAAAGGCAACAGATCTGGCGCTTTCTCATTTGGTTCAAGTGCTCAAGTTGATCATTGCAGAAGTTGGACACATTTGTCTACTACCATCGTTATAATCACTTAGTTTCCCTAGGACTAACGAGCCTGGCTCTCTTGATTTTCTTCTAGAAACTCTCAAGGAACTAGCAAGCTCTACACCTGATTCAATCGCTTTCCCAAATGATCAATTATGCAGAATCCTAGAAGATCTTGTATTCTTAAGATCTTTCCTAGGAAATATTGTAGAGCAGCGCAGCCGGAATGAAAAACTCCAAGCTCTTTGTAGTCGTATTGTGAAGCTTGCATACAGTGTAGAATTCGAAATTGACTCTGCACTAGTTGGTGATCAACATGAACATTTGTTTGGATGCTGTTGCTGGAGATATCAAGCATACGAAGATAGAGGCTGAAGAGATCTATAATAGCATAAGATATGATAATGAAACCCAGGGAGTTACCAAGACTACCATTAACATGCCATCATAAGTTACTGCTTCAGTATCGAACGAAACTCTGGTGGGTCTCAATGATGAGGTAGAAAGTATAATTGATAGACTTGTGGGAGGATCAATGCAGTTGGATATTGTTGCCATTGTGGGTATGTCTGGGCTTGGTAAGACAACATTAGCCAGTAAAGTTTACAGTGATCCTTTGGTATTGTTCCACTTCCACATTCATGCTTGGTGTTATGTCTCTCACGGATATAGCAAGCGTAGTTTGTTAGTTCAGATATTGTGTTGTTTTGACGGTGGGAACTCCATCCAGTATCTTGAGATGAATGAAGATGATATGGCTGACAAACTCCGCTAGTTTTTGAAGAGAAATACGTATCTCATTGTTTTGGATGATGTTTGGGACACTGACAGGTGGGATATGTTGAAACACTCCTTGCCAGATGTTTGCAATGGAAGCAGGCTACTCACCAGCAGAATTCAGAATTTGTCTTTGCAAATTAAACCTGATAGCAAACCTCACCACCTTCGCTGGCTCAGTGATAAAAGAGAGTTTGGAATTGCTGCAGAAGAAGCTATTTGCCAAAGAAGGTTGTCCTCCAACATTAAGTGAAGTTGTGCTGCGCATAGCGAGATACTGTAAGGGCCTACCTCTTGCAGTTGTCCTTGTTGCTGGAATTCTTGCTACTACTCAGCAAGAGTCACAAGCAGGGATGCAGAGAGCCAAAATATGTTTTCACATATTAGTATGTATACTTCACCGATCACAGTAACCAGAATCAACCTCAACCAAATGACTTTCACTACTACATCTTTCCCCCTGTTTAGACAAAGTTTTTGAAACTGGACTTACTGATGTGAAACCCCGATCTAGACAACCAAAACACCATGGCTTAGGCAGCGGAAATTTGACCCAACTAATCCCTAGAAGTCACGAACAATTTTGATATTATCTCAACCCGTAACTACTCGAATTAACGAACCAAATTGGAGGTAGTAGAACGCCACAATCAAGGAGATACTCGATTGATAAGTTCGGGTGAATAACTTGAGAACATTCTCAAGTATTCAAAGGCAACTCTCTTGCCAAAGAGAAAGTGAAAACTCACTAATTGTATTTAATAGTCAAAAAACTGGTCCCAAACAAAGAGGAAGTGGGGCTATTTATAGCCCTTACAAGCATTAACCCTAATCCAAAAGTTGACCAAACTACCCTACATACTTAAGAAAGATTTTGGGCCTTACTTACTAACAAATGGGCCGCAATTAAACTATCTTAATTACCTAGACTTTTTAAAACGAGAAATAACCAAAATCAACGAGGAAAATCAAATAATCCTACTAAACTCAAGCATTCGTGCAATCAACTAGTCTTCACTTGAATCTTCCAATTCCCCATGTGCTTGAATGGGCCTTGGTCTTTATATTCTCATCACTTACTACCACAATCTGCCCTGTATCTTACCAGTTAAGGATTCTTCTCATAGACCAGAGTTGAATGTTCATCTAGATTTTTTGTATCATCATTGGAGTTGTGGTCTCTGATGCAGGAATTGTGATTTTCTCCCTTTTCTGTGAATGAAATGAAAGAAGGCTTGCTAAAGGCAACAGATCTGGCGCTTTCTCAGTTGGGGTAAAATAAAATATTCTCTTGAAATAAATGGTCTCCAAACACGAGAAAATTTCGGAAACATTTTCTGAAAAAATATTTTGCAATGAAACAGAACCTTGTCCGAAAAATTTGGATGCATTTTAGCTTTGTAATTTGGAATGATGTCAAATTCAAAACAAACATCTACCACAACCTTTTTTTTTTCTTTTTCTTTTTGGCAAGTTAGCATCCTTTCTCTGCTTTTTTTTTTTGTTGGTAAAAAATTAGTAGTTCCATATGGCTACAATTTTGAATAAACAACTCGAAAATATGAAGTATTATATTCAAGGGATATTGCAATTATTAGCCAACTATCTGTAGAATTGTAGTCTCAGTATTCAACTGATCTAAATTTGGGAAATACCAAAAATGAACAAAATTAAACTTCAATCAAATGGGTAGGCAGGTCAAACTAAGCAGTAGACCGGTTAGAAGAAAGTGGGTACTTTTCACGGTTGATTGCTACACCCATTACCATTTCCTTGAATTGAAACAAGAATTTTCACAAGAAATCCAGTACATATTTGGACGTAGATATTTGTGAATGAGCAAGACAATGATAAAAACTTACATATAAATTGTGCTGGAGTGTTTGGGACCATTGCACTAGTAATCTCTCTCATTGGCCATTGCACTAGTAATCTCTGTTACTCCAGAAATTGGATTGACAAACATGAAAAGTTATAGAATTGAACTTGTTGAACATATACAAATAGAAAAGCGATAGTATATCTAACCTGATAAGAGGAACCAGCCTCTGCTTTTTACTCTCTGCTCACTCAAGAAGAAGACACATTAACAGCACCCATTGCCAAAATGTGATGAGAGGAAATCGACTCTACTTCTGAATTGGCACTAAGAAGAACCATCTTTAGATCCTTTTTTTGCACTGGCAATAATAACGATCTTTAGATCCTTATTTCCCATATCCATCTGCTCTTTCTGAATTTGCTTCACAGAATTTACTGCAGACTCACAACATCCGTTTACCTCAATCATGTCAAGAGTGAGGGCTTCCCCTAAACAAGAAGGGACCTCTTTCAGCCGATAACAATATTTCAAAACCAATTTCTCAAGAGAGCAAAAATTATCAGGAGAGGCTTCCCACCAGCGAATGTCCAAATGGGACAATTCCAAGAATCGGAGGTTGCGGAACTCCCCTTCTTCCATTTCCCACTTTTCCCCCACAAAGGAAACCCGGTATAATTTAAGCACTTCATCGTTGGGCAACTTTCCAATTGCTGAAAGTTTACTCCTTGGCCAGTATTCTGAGAGAGTCAACTTTCTCAAATTCATTGGGAATCCAAACTCATATCCAACAAATCTACGAATCTTAAGTGATTCTAAACGACTCAATTAGTTCAGCATGGGAATCCAATCATGATCTCCAGCAGATGCACCGTAGATAGAAATCCAATTGTGATTCCCATTCAGGCATGTTAGCCTGCGGATGCTCGGTAACTTTGAGAGTATCTTTTGCAAGCTTTGACTTTGAGAAGAGGGATCGACTGCAAGGGATAAAGTTTGTAAGTGTTCTAAATCTGGGGAGCCTTCAAGATTGTCCATGGGAAATTCGAAACCCATTCCTCAAAAAACCAAAAGATGCTTTAATGTTTTAATGTTCCAGATAGTGTTCGGTAACAGAAAATTGCTAAGCCATCCTCCTACAGCCAAAGTTTCTAACCTTGAGAGGTTGGCTATTGCAGATGGGATTTTCCGGCTGCCCAATCCACTGATACTCAAGTATCTCAAGTGAACAAGAAATAATACTTCCCTTGGAAAATATGGACAATAGATCTGCTCCAAATCCAGCACTCTAAGAAGTTTATATAAGGGAAATTTGTGTGACTCCTATAGGTGCTGTCCATGATTACAACCAAAGAAGAGCAAACAAAGCAAATTGGGTAAAAACAGCCATGACTTTGTAGGTCCCCCACTGGTGGTAGGGAAAATGGACACCGGCAGGGGTTACACAGTCCAGTAAAAGTAAGAAGGTCATCCACATGTAAAATCTGCAGAAAATTTTCTTCTTTTGCTTTCGCCACACAAAACTCATGTACCAAATCATGAATTTGGCAAACTTTGATCCCACCTAAAGATCTTCGTTGTGTAGGCATAACTAAACTTCTCCCAATCAGATCCATCAGATAGATATCCGCAACATCCTCTAAACTCTTTCCTTCTGTCTTTTGCACAAATCTTTCAGAGATCCAAAGCCATAACAACTTTCGAACCAGAATGTCTCTGTCTTCTTGAAATGCGCCCAAGTAAAGAGGACATGACTTCAAATAATCCGGTAGATAATTAAAAATGTGCTCAAGTGTCTCCATGCAGTGTTCATTGTCCACAAAAATGGTGGAACCTAGATGTCTTGTGAGTACCATGGTTCAAAGACTCGGCCAAGTGATCATCAAAACGGGCTTTCTGCTCCAATATCAGGATAAGATGATTCCGAGATAATGAATTGCTGATAACTTGGTCGAGTCACTGATAACTCGGTCGAGTCGTTTTCGAGATGGATAGAAATGGCCAAATCGTCTTGAATCATCTCGAATCAACTTGAATTATTATTATTTTTGCTAATTTTTTATTATTTTTGTTTATCATTTTTTTTACAAATTTTAAAATATTAAATGTTTCAAAATTTTGTGTCTCGCCGAGATTACGACGGATATGCTGGGACCAATGTGGAATGGTTTGGGCCATGACCGCATTCGCGATTGCGACTTTGAACCATACTACTGACAAGTAGCCATTGCTCCTTTTGAAACCTATTTCAATCATATCCAGAAGAGTTGTAAGTACTGGTAGTAGCTCAAACACTTGAAGAAGAGCACCAGAAATTGCATTTGCTCCTTTTCATTCTCAATTGACAATTGACAAAAAGGTTCACTGCTATATATGGCTGCTGGTTCTCAACTTTATTTCTGTTGAGACTGTTCGAGGTTGGCAAAATTATGGTGGAGTCATGGCAAAATTATATATTCGGATTGCAGGTGTTGTTGTTGGTTTTTTTTTTTCGGTTGTAAAAACAGCAACAGGTTTCATTAGACTTTTCCAAAATCTGCTGTTGGCTGAGTTGCTATTTCTTATCATTTTCTGAAGAAAACCTTAATGCCTTTGTCTATGCAACTGTTCTCAAAGTTTCAGCACTCTTCAATACATTAAAAGTGTAAAACATTTTTTGAGTCTACAATTGAATGCTGCAGTAAAGAAAACTGGATGCCCGATAAGAAGCTGCCTCCTATGAGCCTTTGAGTCAAAAGTCTCGATCAAGTGGAAAAAACTATAATCAAGTGAAAAATTTTTGAACTAAAATTTCTTTATTTTTTACAAAAAAATAAAACCATACACAAAATGGATTTATAAATACTTCTCTTTATTAAGTTCAGAGTTATTCTGTGTGCAACAACGACTATTCAGCACCAAAATAAATAAATAAATAAACTCTACATTTTGTCACTATTACACAGAGTGTGGTAGGAATTCCATAAAGGAGTAAAGGATATAGTTAGCCCTAATCTATCTTTTGTTTGCCTTTGAGAGAAAAAAGAAAGAGTATTGTTGCTCATCAAACTAACCTTTGGCACTCTCAGACTTGATTGGAAGTTTTGATTTTATGCAAGCTCAAAATTTGAACTTGAACTCAAGCTCAATTCAATTCACCATTCGATGCACTCGAGGTTCATTTGAGGTTTCGATTTTGTTTCATATGCTTTTATTTTTTATTTTTTAACCATACATACATACTTTTTGGATAATTTTAGAACCTCTGCTCAAGTTTCTCATAATACAACAAAGCACCCTTGAGATTTTTATATTCTCATTGATCCCTCGTTGAATTGATATTCTATTGGAATGCCAGTCTGTTTTTGGAAAAGCAAGAAATATAATATTTTGGTCCCAATATTGCCCTCATATAATCATATTTATGAAGCTTATATCAATAATAAAAATTAAAGTCAGGCTTAAAAATAAAGTTGAGGTCATAAATGCAATACAGAGTAGAGTTGCAGCAAAACATCAACAATTACTGATAGGGTGTGAATTGTAGATTAGATGGGTAGTTCTGTGATGCAGTAATGGTATATTTTTACACCCAAAGTGGTATCAAACTACTTAATTTAGTATTGTTTTTATGTCTCAGGAAAAAAAGACGTTGGTGATCAGAAATGGCAGAAAAGAAGCAAGTTGAAGATTGCAGAGCAGCACCAGCGCCGATCTTTGGACTTGTCTTATCGCCGGTGTTGCTCTGGTCGAAGGAAGTGCTGAAGTCTGAAGGAACACTGGCGCCGGTCTTATGACTGGTGTTATCGCCAATCTTTGTCAGGTTTAATGCGCACAGTTTTTTTTAATAGCTTCAGGAAACCTTATCCAACGTGGATTCACTTGTAACTCCTTGTAGCTATAAATAGGAGTTATTTAGGTCATTTTTGGGAGAAAAAACATTAGTTTTAGTTAGGGCAATATATTCTTTAATTTGACTAGAGAATTGTCTTTTCTTGGTTTAGTTTTATTTAATTTTGTGCTATTATTTTTATTTTTATTCAAGTGAGCTATTTAGATAAATTCTCTACAATCCCTCATTTTATTATTTGTCATTTTCATAAGAAAAATAAATCACCCAATCCCTATAGATACGACCCTACTCACCGTTACACTCAAATTCATATTTTTAGAGTAAGAACTTTATTTTTGCTGGTTTGACAAGCTAACAAATTTTAAGGCCATTGTCGAGGACTAGTTCCTTTGTTGATTTTTTTTCTTTAGATTTTTATTTTTGTTTTCATTTTACTCTATTACTAGTTTATGTCTCGATCTTCTCATATAGGTGAATTGCAATACGATCCTGAGGTAGAGAAGACATCATATATAGATTGAAAAAGGAAACTAAGCAATGAGTAAAGCCATCATCTTCATCCCTTGGGTTAAAACTAGCATCTGACTTGGTTGAATCTTCTAGTGAATCCAAAGACGAGATTGAAATCATGGCAAACAAGAGAACCTTGAGAGAGCTAGCTACACCAGATTTAAATCAGCAACCTCTTTGCATAACACATCCTACTTTAGAAGTACCATTTGAGATAAAATCTAGTTTAATTCACTTACTTCCTTCTTTTCGTGGGCTTGCACGTGAAGATCCTCACAAGTACTTCAAGGAATTTCGTGTGGTATGCTCAACCATGAAACTCCAAGGAGTCACTAAGGAGCAAATAAAATTAAGAGCCTTTCCATTATCCTTAGTTGATAAAACTAAGGACTGGCTCTATTATTTGCCCTCCGAATCAATTACCACATTGACCGAGATGAAGCAGAAATTTCTTGAGAAAATTTTTCCTACCTCCCAATGCAACTATTAGAAAAGATATATGTGGGATCAGACAGTTCAATGGAGAGACCTTGCACAAGTATTAGGAAAGGCTCAAACAATTATGTGCAGGTTGCCGTCATCACAAAATTTCAGACCAGTTTCTTATCTAGTACTTCTATGAAGGACTATCATCAACGGAGAGGAAGATAGTTGATGCTGCCAATGGAGGAGCATTAGTGAATAAAATACCCATAGGACTATATTCCCTATAATGTAAATGAGGCAAGTGCTTATTCAATTAAACAAAAATTAGATTCTCTAACTACACTTGTAGAAAAGCTAGTTGCAAGACAAGTGCAGCAGATTAAAACATGTGGAATTTGTTATGCCTCGAATCACCCTATTGACAAATGCCCCACACTCCAAGATGATCTGAATGCTCATGTAAAATGCTATTGGGGGCTTTTCAAACCCTTCCCAAAGGGGGTATAATCCTTATTCGAACATGTACACTCAAGGATGGAGAGATGATAGGGTGTATTTTAGTGGGATATTTTGATAATATTGCACAATTGTTTGACTAAATATTGCACTAGTTGGGTGGATTCTATTCAGATTTTGTGTTGGTGTTACTTGCAGCAAGTGGTGAAGAAAAAGTGTTGAAAATCAACATTTCAAGAGACTTCCTGACAGTTAGGCGTGCTTACGCCTAACTCCAACCTTTAAAGCTGGATTCTCGTGATTCTTCGCACGTGGGGAGGTTCAAAAAGGGAGTGAAGTGGCTGGCTACAAATTTGGAGATAGGTGGGGCCACTCCAGAGTTGAAGAAAGTAATTTGTAATAGGATTTCTATTATTTAGGAAGTTGGGTATTCGAATACCAATTTTAGAGGAGAAAAACTAGGATTAGGATAAGTTTCCTTCTCTGGTGGGCCTGGCCGAAAAAAGGAAATCAATTCCTTACCTTTTTGGGGGCTGCCAACGTAGAGATGATTTTACTCCTTTTTGGTTTTTGACTTTTCTTACCTTTTTGGGGTAACGATTGGGAGAACCACCATTGTTGACTGGTTGAATTTGCTTTTTCCTTTCGTTTTGACTGAATTGAAGAAAGCATCAGACTCTCTCGTATGCTTTTGTGGGAGACAATAGAAAGCAGCAAATTTCTTTGTTCTTTCTTTCTCTGTTGACCAAATTCGTGAAACAAGCATGGACGGTTTTTCTCAACTGTTTTGCATGGCGCGTTTTCCATTAATGGAGAACTAACCTCCTAATTCTAGTCAATGGAACAACTGAAGATTTGGTTTGCCAGTTACTGTGAGATCTAAATTATTTTAACTGTTTCCTTCATTTATTGGTATTTGTATGTTTTCTTCTTTTAATTGTTATAGCTTTTGTGTATGATTGAATAGTGCGCAATATTTAATTATTCACGTAGGCTATTTTACTAATTGGGGGTAGTTGAATCCGTAATTGTTCGATTACCTCTGTCCCGGTAGCAACTGGCGTAATTAGATTTATGTTAGGAAAATATACGATCTAATTTAAACAAACCCTCGTAGCGTGTTTGTTAGTTAGGATTGGGCTTTTCTAATTCTTAATGCAAACTAGAAATTAAATCCTATGGTCGTGCCTAGGATTATTTCCTGGTTAGAGAAATAGTTAATGGTCGTACCTTAACTATTGAAAAAGTAAGGAAAGGCTGGTTGTTTATCGCGTGTATGACAGCTATAACCAATCTATTAATAAACGTTGGAATTATATTTGAATCGATGATCAGTTGCCTGAACCATCTCTGAAGTGTACCTTTGGCTAGAGTTCTCTCTATTATTTCTTCAAATTAATTATTTTTTGTATTTAATTTATTTAGTTAGCAATTCATTAACATTTAATCCTCAAATCCCCCGTTTACCTTGACTCAAAAGGAAACGAACTTTTCCCCAGTCCCTGAGGAGATGACCCTACTTGTCACTGTCTACTAGTTAGTAAATTTTGTCAGTTAATTAATTCTGGTATATCGGATTAAGCAAACTCTTGGAATCAGGGTGAATCAAGTAACTCATTGCACATCTAGAATCTCTGCCCCAGTACCTGGAATTGATTATTGACTGCTTTTGGTGGTAGTTAGGTTTTTTTTATTATTATTGCACAGGCCCGACACCTGTTAAGAGATAACCCCAACTATAATTATGTAGCAAGGCCACCAATTCCACAACAACAACCGGTTTTTACATTGGGTATACCCCTTGAAGAAATTGTTAAATCATTAGCAACTAACACACAACAATTTCAACAAGAGACAAGAATAAGCATTCAAAACGTAGAGAATCAAATAATAGATGGCATCTGCAATGAGTCGATTGGAATGTCAAGTTTTGGGGAAATTGCCTTTGCAGATCATTGTTAATCCCAAATAAAATGTGAGTGCAATTATTTTGAGAAGTGACAAAGAATTGTAAGAGCCTCAAAAAGGAGTATCTAAGCATGACATTGAAGTGCAAGTTGAGAAAGAAACAATGAAATCCTCAACTCAATCCCTGCCAAGGAAAGAGCCCAGAGATGAACCCCCAGTAGTAGTGACACTTACTTCTCCATTTCCCAGTCGATATGCAAAATCCAAGAAGGAGGAGTAGGAGCAAGAAGTTTTTGACATTTTCACAAAGTTAAGATAAATATTCCCCTTCTTGATGCCATTAAGCGAATTCCTCAATATGCAAAATTTCTTAGAGAATTGTGCACCACTACGAAAAAGTTAAAGGGCTATGAAAAGATTTATATGGGAAAAAATGTTCAGCGGTGTTACAACGAAAATTGCCTCCTAAATGTAAGGATTCAGGTATGTTTACTATTACTTGCAAAATAGGTAATGTTAAAGTTGAAAAAACATTGCTAGATTTGGGAGCTGCAATAAATATCATGCCTCATTCCATCTATAGTTCTCTGAATCTTGGGCCCTTAAAAGAAATGAGTGTCATTATGCAACTTGCTGTTAGGTTTAATGCATATCCTGATGGGGTGTGGGAGGATATTTTAGCTCAAGTTAATAAATAAATTTTTTCTGCAGATTTTTATGTGTTAGATATGGATGGTGATTTTTCTATTTCACCCGCAATTTTGTTTTTCTAATGACATCTAAAACAAAAGTTGATGTTTATTTAGGAATCTTGACAAGGGAATTTGATGGTGAAATAATGAAATTCAATATCTATGATGCTATGAAATGTCCTAGTAAGGCACATTTTGTTTTTGTTATAGATGTAATTGAATTAAATAGTTGAGACACGTTGAAGGCTATAATCAATCATAGTTTGGATTCACAAAAAATGTCAAGAGTTGCAAAGAAGTTTGATTTACACCCTGATTGAGCATATGGTATTGTTTAGTCAAAAACATTAAAAAAAGGAGTTACTTAGGAGGCAACCCAAGAGTTTCAATTTTTAGTCATTTTTGCATTTTTATTTCATGTTTTATGTGAAAGTTAAGTTTATTTCATTTCTTTTTGATAGAAGGATTTTGTTGTAGGCCGTTGGCACGCTTTATGAAGTTTTCGCTTTTATCGGGCAAAAATTCCTTGGGCAGAAGATTTTCTATTATAAGAGGTGCCCACGTCTTATGTCTAGTTTCAGATTTTAAATAAAATGTGCCCATGCTTTTATGTCAAATGCTTATGGTAATGTCATTTCATGGTAAAAAGTGCTAAATTTCATGGTATTGATTTGAGTGTTATATGTCCCTTAAACATTTGAGGGCTGACGCTATTATCCATGTGAGGGCCGTTAAAACTTGTGCACCATGATTTTGATAAAATTGCTGAGAAGACATGATACTTGAGTTAGTATGTTGTGCCATGAAATATTTGTCATCTTGACTGTGACATTTGAATAGTGAATGTTTGAAGGCAAGTATTGTCTAGTTGTGGGGGAATTTGTTAGATGGCTAATTATGCACATAATTTGTAAATAATTTCCCCTTTATTTTGCTACAATATGGTGTCAAATATTAAATTCTACTAATATTTGATTTTTGATGTTATTTTTAGGAACTTGTGGTGAAAACGGAGTAAAAAGTGCATTAAAGCCCGTATTTTCAGATGACAACACTTTAGAAGACATAACCACATCTTAACTTGCTGTGAAATCTATGCTTATGGGATTTGAAGTGGGCCACTGTTTGAAGCTTTGCTGACATATTAGAAACGACCGTTTGTCTTGGGCGGTTGGTGCCTTTAGAAATATATAATATATTGTTTCCATCTAGTAGTATTTGTTGAATAGGAATCTTAATCCTTTCCTTATTATTGGAAGTTGGAAGAAGCATAGGTGAAAAGCACTCTAATTAGTTTTCTTGATTGAGACGTTTTCTTTGGGTCGCTTTGCAGAAGACTAGTCTCGTAGGAATAAAGAAAAAAGGACAAAGTCGTCGCTCTCTCCCATATTCGTTTTCTTCTTTTTTTTTTCTCTAAAACAATAAACCTTAGCATATTTTTGGTTGTGAATCTGTCATGAGAAGCACCTAGTTTCTTTTCTAGTTGAAAGACAATCAACGTTTTGGTTCAACAATACTGTGAGATCTAATCTGCTTTATTTGTTTCGTTTATTTATAAATATTTATAAATTCTCTGTTTGTTATTGAGATGATTTTTTTGCTTAAATTAAATGAAGGATTAATCTTTCCTATACTGACAGTGTATATACTGTCAGTATTAGATGAATAACAACTATGCATAATTTGAATTTGAAATTCAACTTTTGCATATATGTCATGAATCCAAGTGTATGTACGGTCAATATACATAAGATTTACTCTTAAATAAAGGGCCTTTATTTAGTTTGACAAAATAATCTACTGCCATCTAAAATATCAAATTTATAATTGTTTCATAGTTTTAGTATTTGTGGCAAGTGATATAATTTGATTGTATAGAAACTTTCGAGTTTATGTCACAGAAATATATAATCTACTTTAAATGAACCGAGCTTGTGTGTTTGTTGATTAGAATTAGTAGTTTTTCTAATTATTAATACTGTCAATAGGTTAAATTCTAAGAGATTGCCTAGGGTTGCTTAATTGGCAAAAGAAAATAATCATAGAACTTGTTGTGATTATCGAAACAATAAGAAGATACGGGTTATTAGAACTCGTTAACAGTCATAACCGGTTTACTTATAAACGAATGAATTTTACCTTTGCATTAATGATTAGTTAAATGAAACAAAGTGGAGATTAGACCTTTGACTAGAGAATTGTCTTTTGTTGGTTTAGTTTTATTTAATTTTGTGCTATTGCTTTTGTTTTTATTCAAGTGAGCTATTTCATAAATTCTCTACAATCCCCCATTTTTTTATTTGTCAGTTTTATAAGAAAAATAAATCGTCCAATCTCTGTGGATACGACTCTACTTACCACCACTACACTCGAATATATATTTTTAGAGTAGGAACTTTATTTTTGCTGGTTTGACAAGCCAACATGGAACTAAAATGTTTGTCACTTATGATATGCATTTTAATGTTAATTTAATATGAAGGTGCTGACAATGTTAAAAACACAATTTAAGACAGGTATCAGGAGTGCTATATTAAGGGAAAGAAAACTTAGGGAAGGTTTATGAAATTATCCTAAGTATATATTTGAAGTTGGAAACTATTGGAGTTGTATTGAACCAAATGGTTACAAGTTTGAACTCGATTTGATAAGTTGATTAAATTATAATCGTTGTTAGAATTTAATTCAAGCTCATTAAAATGCAAATTTTTATGAAATCCAATCTATTCGTTAAGAGTTTAGTTAATAGATTAATCTTTTGCACATAGATAGTATATACATTATCAGTTTTGGATGAGCGACAACTACAAAATTTGAATTTAAACTCCAACTTGTGTACATATGTGTCATGGATTCAACAATACTGATAGTGTATGTACTATCATTATATCTAAGATTTATTCTTAGTTAATTTGGTGCACTATTTTTTAGCAAGGAAAACAAGAAGACATACTCAAATGAGCTTTCTCTTCTTCTTTTTTAACTAATAAATCACAAATCTGGGTGTATTCCAAACAAGCTTTTTCATGATTTCATACTTGATCAATATCGTTTGACTAAAGTAAGCAAGAACTAATTATCCCTTAAATTATTTAACCAACAGAAAGAAAAGAAGCAAAACGGATTGTTTCTCCACGTGAGCAAGAACTCATTGCAACTAAGCTAGCAAAATTAAACAAGCGAAAAAAAAGGCAATAGAGTAGAAAAGCTGAATAGTGCCAAACTACAAGAGATATCATGCACAATTTTAAAAAGACGATAACAATAATATCACAAAAACGATGACGCTACTGAAATTCTTAAGCTTATCAGTATCTTTTTTAAAAAAAAAAAAATTTAAATAGGAGGGTTCAAATCCAAGATCTCGAGATGTTTCACTTACATTTCCTTCACCAAATCGCCCAACTCATCCTGCCCCTGAACTTATCACTATCATTTCTCCTTAAACTGACACTTTCTTTTGTGGGTATTTAACATACCAAAGGATAACAATTGGGGGAGTTTTTATACATGTTTGTAAGCATTTGTTTGTGAGACTATTATATTCCTTTACAAGGGGGAAAAAAGTCGTAGAATCTTCTCCATGAAATTTGTGTTTTTTAAAAAAATTGACAAACTTTAAAATTGTGATAGGTCCCGCCCAATTAGCACTAATTATTGTTGAGGCCTAAGATGACTCAATAGAATAGCACTAAAAATATGATAGGTCCCACATAATTAGCACTAACTAACAATCATGCAGCAAACTTTTTTTGTTTTTTTATAAAATATCATAATTTCATTAAAATCTACACCAATGACAAATATTGGTCCCGTTTGGCAAATGAGTTTTTTGCCTAGTTTTTCTCCTACAAGTTTTTTAACAACTTTAACTATAATAACCTTAAAAAACTTCTTAAAGTTTTTAAAATACACATTTCAAAATAGTCAAAAACACACAGCAACATTTTCCCCACTTCAACCTCCGGCACCCGTAGAGTTTTTTTTTCTCTTCCCGTCTCCCCCACCACCTCTCTTCCCCCTCCCCTCCCCTCTACCCCGCCACCTCTCTTCCCCCTCCCCTGGTCGCATGCGTGACAGTGTTCCAAATCTGATAATCATAATTTGAAAAAATTTAGATCTAATAAAAGAAAAATGAAAAAATTATCAAAAAACTTTCACTAGAAATCCCTAGAAAGAATAAAACTCTTATTAAAAGATTTAAAAAAGAAGAAAACTCTCACTAGACAACCCTAAAGAGAGAATAAACTCTCATTAGAAAATCTTAAAAGAGATTTTATTCATACAAATAAAAAGAAACTATAGAGAGGGCTCCTTCCATAGGAAAACATCAGAAAAATCTGATCTATCTCCCATGGAAGAGTTGAAGGAAGTTTTAGTTAGAGAATTTTTCTAGAGAGAAAGAAGAGAGAAGGAGGAGAGGAGGAGATAGTGTTCCATGCAGCAAACTTAAAAAGATAAAACAAACCTGAAACTGACCACAAAAACGACTCATGTTTCTGCCTTAATGGATGCAACAAAGGTTCGTTGAAAAGCGCCACTACCTGGTGTGAAATGCGGAAAGTATCCTCTATTCCTCTTCACAGAACCTTTGTTTATTTGGAAAAGCGAAAGGCAGCATTATTGTGGGCAAGAAAAGTTAAAAGCATATTCTTCACAAAACCCTTGTTTAGTGGGCGAGAAAGTGAAGCCCTGCTACCGCGGACTATCTCGTCGCAGACATTCAGTGACTCTCACAAATCTGCTTGTATGGTAGTATACTTTTCAAAGAAATCCCACAAAAAAAATTTGCATTTTTTAAAATAAATTTACTGAGTTTTAACTATTGGAGTGGAGTAAGAGGCGGTTGTTGGGGAGGTGGCGAAGCTGGTGCGGATTGCTGGAGCTTCAGCAGTCAATTTCTTCAAAAAGAGTTGATTACGGTGCTCATCAACGACAGGTATTTTTAATTACCGAATTGAGCTCTTCCTAAAGGCTGACATACAGAAGCTCAATTTTGGTAATTATGCCTTGCCAGTACGAGACTAGAAGAACCACATCACTTGGTGTAATTCCTTCAATTAGTTGATTTCGAATCTCACGTTGATCTATCATACTAAGAAATTTTCTTCTAAATATAACTTCACTTGATTTCTAAAATTCATATGCAATAATATATATGTATTTTTTGCATTTTCATGTAAAGTTTGATTTTAAACACTTTCCTTGAGTATTTCCTTCAGTCTAAAATTTTATTCCTAAAATTTTTTTTGATATTCTTCTTTAATTTCCAAAAGTGCTTCCAGGAAAGTTTCCTTACAATCATAACAATCATGTTGAATAAGAAATTGATAAACTATTCTTGTTTAGTTTCCAAGTGTATTGCCAAAGAAGTTTCTAAAAATTTTCTCCAAACAATTTATTGTCACACTATTGCTCAAGAAAATTAAGGAAATCTCCATATTTGTTTATGCAATTAATTGACTGCTTAAAGAAATTTGTAAAACTTCTGTCCAAACATTTTCTTTCCATAATATTGCTCAAGAAACTTTAGGAGATCTCTATATTTGATTATGCAATTAATTGACCACCAATGTAATCTTTAAAACTTCTTTCTGAACATTTACTTTCCATACTTCTCCTCAGGAAAATTAAGAAAATTTATTTCAATAGAATTTATATTTCTAAGCTAAAAATTCATTGTTGGTGTTTCATAAATAGCCTTAACAATATAAGAAAGGATATTCATATTTGGAAGCAGAACAAAGTTATTAAAATCTATAGTGAGCGTATTTTTGGAATACGAAATCTAACGCACCAATTCAGTATTGCAAACTTGCCCTTATATAGTATAGATATAGATGGATAGATGTATTTCAATTCATGGAACTTTCTCTTCATTTATACTCTATGTTAAAAAAAATCACTGATTTTAATTGAAGAAAATTGGGTAATGGCAGCCATGGATCATGCAAAATGTCCTTTTCTAGTTTAGCAAATCAGCTCAGGATCTTTATTTGGAAAGACTTAAATATGCCTCATTTCCTCATATGGTAATTCAATAGTTCCAACGAAAAACAAGTCTAAGCCTACTCATATAGCATGCTTGTTACAAATTAAAATGACTAATAATTGCCTTATCCACTTTTGATCCTTAGGCTCCACCACCCCTACCACACAGCACAGACACAAAGAAAAAAAGAGTCTAGACTCTTGACAGCAATGTGTGACTATTGTTGTTAGATCATAAGAAAATTGTAGATCTTAAATATCAACAGCTAAACAGACAGAATTCTGATATCAAAGTGAAAAGTAGGTACCATGATGAACATCTCCTCAGGCAGTAGCACTGGTTGCTTCGATTTTGCTTCAGATCATCTGGACCGGATTAACTGGACACTCAACTTTCAGCTCGATTATTATATCCGAAACCTAAAGACGGGGATATGTATATTGAAATCCTTTGATCTATATATTAGAAAGTGTAGGAAGAGGAGGAGCAATCAATTTATGCGTTTGGAATGCGATAAGGAGGAAAATGGTGATGCTAAATCTGATAGTTTCAGACTTAACAGTATTTCGTTCAGGATTCAAGATCTAGTTAGGGGGATAACACATGGACTTGACTCTGCCTTTTTCAGACATATTCAGTCTAGTGCATCAAATCATAGTGACATCAGATCTGAGCTCGCCAGACTCGAGGATAATATGTGGTTGTTTTTTGATTCAGATATCAAGGAATTCGACATCATCAGTTTGTTTCTCTACTACTCGCTGGGAGATTTACAACTTGTTGTGGATTTCATTGATTCCATTTCAGAGAATCTGAGGCATCTTTATGGCAGATATTATAAATTTGATGAAGATTTGAAAATTGTAATGCGAACCCTTCTAGAGAAGCTAATGTTCTTGAAGAGTTTCATTCGGTTTGTGACACTACAAGTTGTTGAGGGTGAGCACTTAAAAGATCTGTTGGTTCACGTTGAAGTTGTGGCTGTCAATGCTGCAAGCCTGATCTGTAGATCCTGGTTTCAAAGAGATGATAAACAAATGTGCAATGAGATAAAAACTGAAATTTCTCAATTGATACACAAGAAGATTGATCCTGTTGTTCCACAAGTCCGAGAAATTTATATCCATGTTTTGACAGCTTCCAAGTTATCAAGATCATCCTACACGTTAGCTATGGAGGAGAATAAGCATCAATTGGCTGAATTTATTGATTATCTCCTGCTTAGTCTTATGGAGCTATTAGAATCTTATACCAGTTTCTTGGTTCCAGTGAAGGATCAAATGCTAAAACTCCACGAGGGAGTAAGAGTCCTAATCATCCTTCTTAGCCGGGTGCAGGAGAAGTTCAATGAGCTAAATGATGAGATGAAGGATCTCATTGGAGTTGTAGTTTCTGATGCAGGAATTGTGATTTTCTCCCTTTCTGTGAATGAAATGAAAGAAGGCTTGCAGAAGGAAACAGATCTAGCGCTTTCTCATTTGCTTGAAGTGCTGAAGTTGATCATTGCAGAACTTGTGTGCATTTATCCACTACCATCATCATCACTTAGTTTCCCTAAGACTAACGAGCTCGGCTCTCTTGATTTTCTTCTTGAAAGTCTCAAGGAACTAGCAAGTTCTACTACTGATTCAATTGCTTTCCCAAACAATTCAATATGCACAATCCTAGAAGATCTTGTATTCTTAAGAGCTTTCCTAGGAAATATTGTGGAGCAGCGCAACCAAAATGAAAAACTCCAAACTCTTTGGAGTCGTGTCATGAAGGTTGCATACAGTGTAGAATTAGAAATTGACTCTGCACTGCTTGGTGATAAACAAGAAGGGTGTTTGAATGCTTTTGCTGGAGATATCAAGCTTATGAAAATTGAGGCTGAAGAGATCTATGATAGCATAAGATATGATGGTGAAACCCTGAAAGTTACCAAGACTACCATTCACATGCCATCACAAATTGTTGCTCCAATATTTAATGAAGCTCTAGTAGGTCTCAATGACCAGGTGGAAAGTATAATTGATAGACTTATGAGAGGATCAAGCCAGCTCAATGTTGTTGCCGTGGTGGGTATGCCTGGGCTTGGTAAGACAACTTTAGCCAAGAATGTCTGCAGTGATCCTTCAATAAAGTTCCATTTCCATATTTGTGCTTGGTGTACTGTTTCTCAAGTATATAGCAAGCACAATTTGTTACTGCAGATTTTGTGTGTAATTGATTCTAGGAGTAGTGACCAATATCATAAGATGAATGAAGATGATTTGGCTGCAAAGCTGTACCAGCAATTGAAAGGGAAGAGGTATGTCATCGTTTTGGATGATGTTTGGGACATTGAGGGGTGGAATTTGTTGAAACACTCATTGCCAGATGATTGCATTGGAAACAGGATACTCTTAACCAGCAGATTTCATAACTTGTCTTTGGAAATTAAACCTGATAGCAAGCCTCTCCATCTTCGCCCACTTACTGATAAAGAGAGTTTGGAATTGCTGCAGAAGAAGCTATTTGCCAAAGAAGATTGTCCTCCAACATTAAGTGAAGTTGTACTGCACATAGCAAAATGCTGTAAGGGCCTACCTCTTGCAGTTGTCCTTGTTGCTGGAATTCTTGATACTATTCAACAAGATTGCTGGGAAGAAGTCGCAAGACGTCTAAGTTCCACCATTTTTGTGGAAAATGAACACTGCATGAAGACACTTGAGTACAGTTATAATTATTTACCTGATTATTTGAAACCATGCCTTCTTTACTTGGGTGCATTTCAGGAAGGCCGAGACATTCCAGTCCGAAGGTTGTTACGGCTTTGGATCTCTGAAGGATTCGTGCGAAAGATTGAAGGAAAGAGTTTAGAGGATGTGGCAGACAACTATTTGATGGATCTTATTGGGAGAAGTTTAGTTATGCCTACACATCGAAGATCTTTAGGTGGGATCGAAGTTTGCCGAATTCATGATTTGGTACATGAGTTTTGTGTGGAGAAAGCAAAAGAAGAAAATTTTCTTCAGATTTTATATGGGGATGACCTTCTTACTTTTACTAGACCGTATAACCTCCACCGGCTATCCATTTTCCATGCTACCAGTTGGGAACTTATAAAGTCAAGGCTGTTTTTTCCCAATTTGCGTTGTTTGCTCTTCCCTGATAGTAAATATGGACGGCCGCTGGATGGAAGCTCACTCAAATTTCTGTTATCTAAACTTCTTAGAGTGTTGGATTTGGGGGAGATGGTTAGTCGGTATTTTCCAAGGGAAGTATTATTCCTTGTTCACTTGCGGTACTCGAGGATTCAATGGGAAATTGGGAAAATCCCATCTGCAATAGCCAACCTCTCAAGGTTAGAAACTTTGGCTATAGGAGGACCCGTTATTTTTAATCTTCTGTTACCGAACGCTATCTGGAACATTAAAACATTAAAGCATCTTGTTGTTTTCCCAAATTATGGAACTGGTGGTTTCAAATTTCCCATCGACAATCTTGAAGGATCCCCAGATTTAGAGCACTTAGAAACTTTATCCCTTGCAATCGATCCCTCTTCTCAAAGTCAAAGCTTGCAAAAGATACTCTCAAAGTTACCGAGCATCCGCAGGCTAACATGCGTGAATGGGAATCACAATTGGGATTCTGAATACGGCGCATCTGCTGAATATCACGATGGGATTCTCATGCTGGACTACTTGAGTCGTTTAGAATCACTTAAAATGGGTAGATTTGCTGGATATGAGTTTGTATTCCCATTGAATTTGAGAAAGTTGACTCTTTTAAATAGTCGTCAGCCATGGAGTAAAATTTCAGCAATTGGAAAGCTGCCTAACCTTAAAGTGCTTAAATTATACTATGATTCCTTTGTGGGGGGAAAATGGGAAATGGAAGAAGGGGAGTTCCAAAATCTCCGATGCTTGAAATTTTCATGCTTGGACATTCGCTGGTGGACTGCATCATGTGATAATTTTTGCTGTCTTGAGAAATTGGTTTTAGAGAAGTGTTTAAGTCTGGAAGAGGTCCCTTCTTGTTTAGGGGAAACCCTTACTCTTGACATGATTGAGGTGAAATGGTGTCATGAGTCTGCCATAAATTCTGTGAAGCAAATTCAGCAAGAACAGATGGATATGGGAAATGAAGATCTAAAGATCGTTATTATTATTTAAAATTGGCAACAGTCCATGGTTTCTTCTTAGTGCCAACTGAGAAAGAGAGTCGATTTCCTCTCATCACATTTTTTGCAACGGGTGCTGATGATGTATCTTCTTGAGTGGGCAGAGACTCAAAAGTAGGGCGGGTTCCACTTATCAGGTTAGATATACTATCGCTTTTGTATTTGTATATGTTCAATCAATTCAATTCTATAACATTTCATGTTTGTCAATCCAGTTTCTGGAGCTTCCCAATTCTTTGATTCGATTAGTCATGCATTTATGAATTCAACATTGTCTATCAAACACGTTTTGAAACTATTCCGCTGTTCTTATTCCCTTCAATATTTCATAACGTTTATGATCAATTATCCCAATTTCTAAAATTTTTCTTCAACATGGCTACAGATTTGCTTGATCCTTACGACCAGCTGAGCACAAGCATATACATTCCAGGCACACTTTTTTATTCCTGTAATGTATTCCAGTGAGAGTACTAAATATTTTTTTTTTTTTTTTTTTGAAATCAGATAGCAGATTGACCTGACACTTTCTTTGTCCTTCTGTTTTCTATTTATTTTGAAATGCCAAGAATATTTGTGGTCGATTTTTTTTTAAGCTTGTCATTATTCCAAATTATAAAGCTAAAATGCATCCAAAATTTTTGGACAAGCGGTCCATTTGTTTGGTTGCAAAATATTTTTTCAGAAAATGTTTCTGGTGTTTGGAGACCATTTGTTTTGCGAGAAAATATTATAAACTAAGGGACTGCTGGGTTAAAGGGTTTGGGAATCACATAAAGGAATGAACCCCTTATTTGTTACTTGGGTTAAGTCTATTGGAATGCAAATTTTGGAATGATTTCTAAAAAATCGGACTTATCCCATTCCCGAGCAAATTGGGAAGTTTTGGACAAAACCCTCAACTTATTCTCTCAGACAACATTTATGACGGACCTATCCTTTCTTTCTCTCCATCACACGCCGCAGCTTTTGTTCTTCTTCTTCATCAGATTTCCTATCTCTTCTTCTTCATCATATAGTCTTCATCTCTTATCCAAAATTTCTTGAAAAAAAAAATCTAAAGTAGATCTAAATGGGATAGGAATGGGCAAATATCTTCAGCGATAAAGAGGCACTCAATCATAACAACTCTTGTTCTTCTCGAATTTGGCCTACATATCTTTTGGCAGATTGTGGAAAATCCTCAGCCAGCAAAGAAATGGACGATCTGGGTCGACCCAAAACTTCTGGTTTTATATTTTACCAAATTTTCCTGACTACAAAGTACCTTTAGAAAAGTGAACGCAATCCCTTTCATTTATAAACTGCAGATAGTTTGAATTTACAGGTTGCCTAGGGTTAAATCATGTATGTATTGTTGAGGTCTCTGAGATTTTGACTGATGAGCCGTTCATGTTTTGGAAGAGGGAGGACTCCACAGGTCAACGAAATTGGTTAAATAGTGCATTAAAAACAAAACCTGCCAATTTCCCATAAAAAGCAGGTATGTTATGAGCAAATTTTTTTTTTTTTAACTTTCACATATTTAATTTATGTTAAATACAAAACATACTAGTTTTCCTTTGGGCGCTATTTAACCAATTTTTTTCATAAAGAGCTGGTATGTTTCCCATAAAGAGCTGGTACAAAACATACTACAAAACCTGTCAGTTTCCCACAAATAGCTAGTATGTTATGCGCTATTTAATCAATTTTTCATATTTAAACAAATTTATGAAAATTAAAATAACGTATTTGAAAGTTGCGTTTTTATTTGGAAGAACGCATTCCTTGGATGCGTTTTTTACCCTTTGGGAAGAGACTCAAAAATCGCCACCCTTTGGGAAGTTAGTTTAAAAACTCTCTTTTTGGAAATTTACTCCTTGTTAATACAGCCACTATATTTATTTTCTGGTATTAATTTTTTTTATAGTTTATGATTTTCTTATGTTTTATCAAAAAAGTTAATAACTATTGTAGTTACAATTATGGAGATGTTAATTTGTCATATGTGTAATTCTTTTATTTTAGGGTTAATCACATTTAATCCCCTTAAAGTATACTCCATTTCTCAGTTTACCCCCTAACCTTTAATTGTGCTCACTTAACCCCCTATAGGACAAAATTGCCCTTGCATTATTTTGACTTTTTATTTAGCTTGTTTTCCTTTCTTTTATTTCTTTTTCTCTTTCTTCTTTATTTAATTCTTCCTCTTTCCCATAAAAATTTTCATCTTAATGATTGAAATTAAAAAAAGAGGAATTGCAGATATCTATCTTCTCCTTAAATGATTAAAAAAAATATTCAAATCACTTTCCTAAAATACAATTTTTTTAGCCTTTCAATTCTTTTAATTTTGGATTTTCCTCTTTCCTTTCTAATTTCTCATTTTATCCTGAAGAAAATATCATAAGATGAAATTGTTTTCCTTTCTTTTATTTCTTTTTCTCTTTCTTCTCTCTTTCATCCTTCCCAATAGAAATTCCATTTCAACGAAAATTTTTGTTTTGAGTTTGTAATTGCATATTTCTGGGTGAAAGTTTAAAAGGCATCAAAAACTAATTTTTATTTTTTGTATGATGCCACGTGTCACAAATTTCAATTGATGATTATTAATCAGGTCACAATTTCATCTTAAGATATTTTCTTGGAAATAAAATAAGAAACTAGCAAGGAAAGAGGAAAACCCAAAATTAAAAGAATTGAAAGGCTAAAAAAATTGTATTTTAGGAAAGTGATTTGAATATTTTTTTAATCATTTAAGGAGAAGATAGATCTCTGCAATTCCTCTTTTTTAACTTCAATCATTAAGGTGAAAATTTTTGTGAGAAAGAGGAAGAATTAAATAAAGAAGAAAGAGAAAAAGAAATAAAAGAAAAGAAAACAAGGTAAATGAAAAGTCAAAATAATGCAAGGGCAGTTTTGTCCTATAGGGGGTTAAGTGAGCAAAATTAAAGGTTAGGGGATAAACTGAGAAATGGGGTATACCTTAAGGGGATTAAATGTGATTAACCCTTTATTTTATAAGAATTGTTATATCAGGGGTAAATTTGGAATTTAATTGCATTTAATTCCGAAACACTCATCAAACCAAGCATCAGGAATTGGAATGATGCTAATTCCAATGTGTGAACCAAACTAGATATTGGAATGAAAAGTTTAATTCTAAAACCAGAGTCTATGATTCCATTTCCATTTCCGATTCCAATATGTGAAACAAGCAGTCCCTAAGATGTTTTACCCCAACGGATGGAAAATAACTTACCTTGAAGCATTACTAAAGTTTTTTTTTTTGTGAATTCGCAATTTTTTTGTTGATCAAAGCATTGAATGCGGTTTGCCACCTGTACGAAGCCAAAGGATTTACAGGGAAGTATAGGTCTATTGATCTACTTAATTGCTATCTACAAATTCAGTGGTTCGTAACCTAAGCTCTGCAGTCAATTGTCGATTGCTAGATGATTCTTCTCATATTAACAAGTATTTGATCACATACAGAATCTGGTGTCGACATAACACCTTGATCACCAAGTATTTAATTTTGCTTTCCCTATATCTGTGGTAACTAATGATACAAAAAATTTAGATTTTTTTTTTTTCCTCAAACGGTAATGTTCTTATATATATGAACTTGATAATACAAGATTTTAGTTACATAAACGGACATTGGTCCTATTATCCTCCTGTATACTCTCTTTGAGCCACAGGGGGAAACTTTGTTCCCATATTACCTTGGAAACAAGTTTAGTTGCAAATTGTGCCATTTTATGAGCACATCTATTTCCATCTCTATACACAAAAGAAAAAGTACAGTCTTGGAACATGTCACTCAAAAGTCTAATATCTTCGATGATGGTGCCAATTGGTGTTTCAACCAAACCTGTCTTGTATATTGTTTCAATGGCAGCTTTGCAATCAGTTTGCATTTCAATTCTTCGCCATCCAACTCTAGTCTATGAGAAGGATCCTTAACTGGTAAGATACAGGGCAGATTGTGGTAGTAAGTCCAGATTCATAAACTTAGTCTAAACAGGGGGAAAGATGTAGAAGTGAAAGTCATTTGGTTGAGATTGATTCTGGTTACTGTAATCGGTGAGGCATACATACTAATATGTGAAAACATATTTGGGCTCTCTGCATCCCAGTGATGAAATTTTGTTTTATTTTATATATTTTTAAGAAATGCTCTGATTCTCATTTTTTTCCTTTTCCTTCTAGCTCCTTAGTTTGAAAGTACCTAAAGGAGCGGAATATATATAGAAGATTGAAAGGACAATAAAAACAAATCAACAAACTATCGGAGCATCCATTGAGGATGCGATAGTCTTCTTGGATTGCTGGCCTGCATCAAATTCCTCAGTGGGGAAAGCCCTCAAGTAGCTGGGATGGTTCTTGAACTGAAACTTCCCTGTGGGTGGATCATCTAGTGCTATCTCACTCATTGGAGGCTTAGCATGAGCTGTTTATCCTTTCTGCTCTTTCTTCTTCTGATCCGGTTCTAAGCAGAGACGCCCCGGATTCAAGTGTCGTAGTTTACCAGCCTGCCATCACTACCAGGCTCGATTTCCTCTCATCACATTTTGCAATGGGTGCTGTTAATGTATCATCTTGAGTCGGCAGAGACTCAAAGGCAGAGCGGGTTCCACTTATCAGGTTAGATATACTACCACTGTTCTATTCGCATATGTTCAATCAGTTCAATGCTAGTATAACTTTTTATGTTTCTCAGTGCAATTTCTGGAGCTTCCCAATTCTTTGATTTGATGAGTCATGCATTTATGAATTCACCATTGTCTATCAAAATTGTTTCTGTAATATTCTGATGTTCTTATTTCCTTCAATATTTCATAATGTCTATTATCAATCATCCCAATTTCTGAAATTTTCTTTAATATGGCTACAGATTTGTGTGATCCTTGCAACCAGCTGAGCACAGAAATATATGCCAGGTACACTTTTCATCCCAGTCAAATAACTGAATGAGCCGACACTTTCTTTTCCCTTTTTTCCTGTTCATTTTGAAATGCAAAGAATGCAGTATGCTATTGCAACCTTGTAGCGTAGAATTTTGCTCCTTTTGCTCTTTATCTTTTCCCTTTTGTTCCTGCTTATCACTGTTTCTAATCCAACCATTGCTCTCTCTCTCTCTCTCTTCAATGTTCATTTCACATATCTAGAATCTGATATTGTCTAACGTTAAAACGTTACAACAGAGAATCAAGGAACCATCTGCAAATTCTCTTTTGAAAAGCTTAACCTAAGATTTCTGTGTTAATTATTGTATGATAAATGCTCTCTAGAAATAAATTAGACCTCCATTGCAAATTATTTTAATTTATCACTACCAACAGCTATCGTCAGAAGGAAACTATAATTGGAACAACATCCATGTATAATGATCAATTAATGCAATTGCTGAGATTTTTTTCCCCTGATTGGAAAGGGTGGGAGGAGGCAAATACCACATAGCAATAGATGGACATAGAGGAGCTAAGACGAAAGAGAAGCTATTGCCAGACCTACAGATACACAAGCAAACCTTTGTGCCTCTTGAGAATGTCATTGGATTAGTATTGCCAGCCTTGGTTGTTTTTCCTAATTTCTTTTGTTTCTTCGAATTCTATCCTAAATTCTCTTGCTGTTCTGATCAAATTCAGCCTAACGAGCCTTGCTACTTCGATCTGAAAAATCCTATGCTTATCCTGCAATTTTTTGAAGTGTGAATGCTCTCGAATGCCATTGCTACACAAAGTGCTCTGCGAATATCAAGTAGGTCAAGATGCGCGTCCTTAAATTCAGCTTGAAATAGAAGTAATCATGTACAATTTGCTTGATAAAGTTGTCGTAAGGAGTTCTCCTGCCGCTACTTGTAATGATTTCTAACAGACCACAAAAATGTGCTGAGTCTGCATAGTTTTTCTCACTAGACCATTTGTGCTTATCAGTTAAATTTATTTCATCATAATTTCAATTGTTTAACTGATTGAGGCTGTATCCTGTCACGATTCTGCTATGCATTTAGTAAAGCAAATACAAGAACAATGGGAAATGAGGCTCTAAAGACTCTAAAGTGTAACGCAAATACACATTTTCTTTTGTTTATGTCAGAAAGCAGAGTCAACTTCCTTACATCATATATTAGGTAGTGAAGCGTATGTGTTCGTTCAACAATTGTTACGTTTGCCAGGAGAGTCCATGCAGACATGGATTCGACATGTTACGTGAGATGTTATACTCCATCAGTACTTGTTTATGTTAAATCAGTCAGGATAAAATTATTTCTCAAAAGAGAAAACAACTTTTGGAGGTTCCTAATGCTTTAATCTGAACTTGCTAATTGTGATTACCATTGTAATAGTTTGTGAAGCTTTTTGTAATTATCTGCTGAAATGTTCTTTATGTTCTTTTTTCATGCAATGTTAAATACTTCTCATAACACTATTGTTCCAGTTTCTGAAGCCCTCTTCACTGCTGCTGCAGATTCATATGATCCCCAGAATCAGCTCAGCACAACCACGTATGTAAATATATTCTTTTATATTCCTATTCCTTCAGTATAATTCTTTTTTTAGTATTCTTATTTTTATTTTTCTCCTACTCCTTCAGTATGATTTTGTCAGAGTAACACAGACTTTGTTTCTCCGCTCATAACAAATTGCTCAGAAATCCATTTCTTTCTTACTTCCTCCTTTTTTTAAAAAAAAAAAATTTAGTTCAAATAGGCTTTATAAATTGGATGTGAGCCAAGAAATTACTCCTACTTCTGCTATTGCTGTGATGCACATTGGATTTTCTTTTCGTTTTTTTTTTGGCTTCTATTAGGTAATGGAAAACGGAGGAAAATCCCACTGAGTGACTGTTGCACAAAAGTTACCAATTCACATACCTGCAGAAACACACAAAGCTGAAACTCAATTTGGTGAGTTTTAGGATCCGTTAATTGCAAAGTTTTAGAATCCATTAATTTCCCTAATTTTCCTTTCTTTCTGCAGTTATCTTGTAGTTCTGATAACATTCAGCATAATTAAACAGCTCCTGCAACTTCAATCTGAGAGAACATGATGCTTGTCTCACATTTTGTTGAGGTCGCACCGCACTCAAATATTGTGGTTTTGCATGCAATTGCCAATATCAAGTAGGTAGGTCAAGGTGCTTGTGTATATAAATCTAGCTTGGAACAGATGTGGTCATGTTCAATTACCTTGCTAAACTGTTTTAAGGGAGTTCTCCTGCTTCTAGTTTTTATGTTCTAGAATCACCAATATGTGGTGACTGCAAAGATTTTTGCTCTTCTGATTGACTTTTTCCCTTTTCTTCACCATCTTGGTAGATGAGTTTGTTCTGCTTATCTCTGCTTCTTGGCAGAGTTTGTTCTGCGATGTTCTTCTAGATTGTTCAAAACTTTGCAACTCTTTCTGCTTTAGACTTGGCCCTCCGCCATCTTGTTTTGACTTTTTGATGTCCATATATAAGCCAAATTGGAAAAAATTTCAGATGTTGGCATTAGAAAGTTTCCTTCATTTCTTGAAGACGAACAATTTAATGTGCTTCCAATAACTACTCTTGCTGTGTATGTTTGAGAGAATCTTTCATAACATTTTTCTTTGAAATATTTCATGATTCTAGATTATCCATCTAGTTGATTCACTGAAAAGCTGCTGAAAGGTTTTGGATGTCGAGGAAATGAGCAAATTAAAAAAGAAAAGGAAAAAAAAACTTGATGAATGGATTATTACCACATTATTTCAGATCTGACTTCCCTTTGGTTGTTGAAGTTGCATCTTGAGCAGGTGTCTTTGAATCAATCTTAAGGATCAAAATTAGTCTCATATAAAATCAAGATTTTCTTGGGTGTACAGTTTGTCGGTCTGTGTGAAACTGTAAGACAGAGAGAGAGATGATGATGGCTGCCATTTTCTTTTTGATGCCTGATCTTACATCAGAAGCTTGAGTTTCACATCTCAAGAAAAAGAAAAGTTCCAAATAACTTCTGCACTGTTATTTAAGCAGCCATAGTGAATTATCTTGGAAACAGTTTGATACTTGTAGACTAGCTCATATAATACTTCAAATGTATCCAGGTCCAATGTGGAAGAGAAGAAGTTCCTGACTTTTGGTTTGCAGATCAGATGCCAGCTAGTGGTAAATATGAGCAAGCAAGAAGCAGGAATGACAGATTTCACGTATGAATGTCTGATTCTATTTTTTCCTTTTCTAGGTTCTTAATTTAAAGTATGTAAAGGTGCAGAATACTATACAAAAGATTGAAGGAAAACCAAAAGAAATTAACAAACAATTGGAGCATGCATTGATGAGGTGATCATCTTCTTGGATGGCTGGCCTGCACCAAGTGCTCCAGTGGGACAAGATTCTTGGCTGAAACTTCTGATCTCTGAAGTTATCTCGCTCATCGGAGGCATAGCATGAGCTGTTTAACTTACATTCTCTTTCTTTTTCTTTTTTTTTTTAATATCTGGTTCTTGACAGAGAAGCCCTGGATCCCATACATTCTCTTTCTTTTTCTTTTTTTTTTTTAATATCTGGTTCTTGACAGAGAAGCCCTGGATCCCATTGTTCTAGCTCCCCAGCATGCTTCGTTTAGAATTATATGAGGAAGACACCAAAGAGCAATAGAATTGGATTCTATTCCAAAGTTTGTTGTTTGGTTCTTTCATTTCTCAGTCATCTTCTGAAGAAAACCTTATCACCTTTGTCTATGCATTTGTTCTCAAAATTTCAGCAGTCAAGAGTCTTAATTTTGTCTTTGAATCAGCAATTGAGTGCTGGTGCAACAAAAACTGGATACACTTTAAGAAACTAGTTGTTAACAGCACAAACATTTTGTTCTGCATAAAACTGACTATGGTAATCGAGTAAAAAATAAATAAATTGCATTAATTTTCTTCATAAAAGTCATGCACAAAATCGATTAATATTTTGATTTCTCTATAATACTTGAAAGGCCCACACAGATAATCGCACATAAATCCACAAGAACAATCAAGAAAAAAATGATATAGAGGCAAAGAGAAAATTTCGCTGTTGATCGATTTATGGTGGCTGCAGTTTCATACAATGTACAAAACGGAAAAGTCCAAGGCAACTATGGATATGGGGCACAAACGGTCATCAGAGGAACCGTTCAGGAGCGGTCCTCTTACATTACGAAACAAGAGGTCCAGCAACAGCCACGTCGCCAAGGAATAAGCAAAGCCAAAACGACCTCGTTTCAGTTAGTTAGGCCAATAAAAAAAATAAAAGGGGTTGCTTACCCTAACAGACTCTGTTAGAACCAAACAGGCTTTTCAAAATTTCAAAATTTGAAATGAATTTGTGATTTGGTTTGTGACTTTGAAATGAAACCCGGGAAAAATCACCTACCATAATAATGAACAAAACACCATTCTCTGTCTAGTTAGGAAAGGAAAAAATCAGTACAAAGATAAACTTGCATACATTAAATTTTGGGGAGGAGGGCAGAATCATTGGAAGGAGATGTGTGGGGTAATTTGAACTGAAGAAAGAAGATGCACTTTGTCTTATGTTAGTGGTGGCTTTCAACTATGGAATCATCGAGAAGAAAAGTACAGTAACTTTGTGCCACACAATATTCCGACCACCATAATGAGGGTGATATGAAGTAGGGAAGAGGCCAAAGACAGCTATATCCATCTCCAGCAAATTCGGTAAAGTGCACAGCAATTTGAAGCAAACCATATACAGCATGGTGGTCAAATACAATGTCGGAGTCCGACAAAGGTAATGGCACTGACCCATTTATTGAATTGTGGTTACTTGTAGGCTCAAAAATATACAATTGTAATCGACGAAAGAAATCATTTGTAAAGTTTGTGTATGAGGACTATATGATAAAATGATGAGCAATTACGTGATGGCCAATCATTGTGTTTATGTGTTTGTACAAAAAGCGATGCAATAGTCACTAGTTTGGTATGAGTACACATGTGCAAATTTCGTTATTTTGTCATCGGGCCTTAGAGAGTATGCATTGCCCAGATATGATTTATGCGTAAATCATGAGCTATTAAGTGGATGGTACTACATATATAAAGAACTAAGTGATGTACTTTGTGTCTGTTAGAGTGTGTAATTTGTTACTCATCGATAAAGAGCTAAGTGTACATATGGTGTGTGGTTGTGTACAATATGTTTCCCATAGTGTACATCTTGTTAGGTGAAGATTACGGTATGTATATTGTAAAATGGAGGGCAGTGATATGCACACCTTTTTACTACTTCTAGAAGTCTCAAACTCATGCAACATCTTAGATTGGATTTGCTTTTGCATAATTTACTGCTAATTTACATGATATACCTTATGAATATGGTGCTTTTAGAAGTGTAGACCTTGTGAATTGCAATTTGTTAATTTTTTAGTATGAGAATAATTAAGTCTTCACCTTTCTCTTGCTTACATAGTTTGTATAGCACAGTGAATGTAGTTATGTGAGCTAGATTGCATTTTAGAAACTTCGATATAGTTGATATTTGCATATTTCTGTAAAGTGTGCACATTGTTAGTGGGTATGGTGTAGTGCTGTATGTTTTGTATGCTAGTGTAGTCATAAATTTATAGCAGTTAACCTATTACTTAAATTTGCATTCGGTTATTGGTTCTTATGTACTGTCATGTCATGTGTATGACACATAAAGTGAGAATGAACTTACTATACTGTTGTTCATTGGCTACATGGAGTTCATATAGTTATACAATGGGCGCCTAATTGTATATACCCTATATGTAACTGATAATTATGTAAAACCTTTTCGCACAACTTGTACATTAAATGGGTCATATTGTAATAACTAATGTACATGCGTGATTTTTAGGAATTGGCATTGTGGAAAGCATCAAGTGGACAAAAGGTGGAACTCCACAATTAGGAATAGAGTTTGACACAGAAGATAATGCCTATAAATTTTATAACAAATATAGTTTTGTCAAGGGTACTATATAGCTTTCTTTGCAATCATTCAAGGTACTTGTTATAGCTGATAAGTTGTTGTAAATGAACCTTTCTCACTCACAATATTTTTGTTGTATTTTGTGAAAAGTCTAGACCTCTTTGGCAATTTCACCAAATTTACATGAAAAAGCAAGCAATGCAGTCCTATTATTAGTCCAGGTAATCTAGAATTGTATTTGTTGAAGAAGATGTGAGTACCATTGTTATGCTTGTACAACCTTCCTCCTTTGTCATGTTTAATTGACAGTGATCCGTTTAATGTGTAGGCTGGTTTATTATTGTCACCACAGCCAGAAGACAATAGAAATCGCATCCAACCATGTTAACATTGTAACATCGACCAATAAATTTTTATGTATCTTTGTTTGTGGCACCGACAAATCAGTTGTGTAAATTTTTAGAGTTTAAAGTGAATTACAAAACATGAAATTATTTATATTCATCTTAATCAGATTTGCAAATTGTTCATAGAGGGTGAGGAATGGATGTAATGTTCTTGAAATGGCTTGTAATATAGTTTCCACTATTTGTATAACTTCATAATAGAAACACAATTATTATGATTAGAGCCTACCTGAGCAGCTGCTAAATTTATCACACTTGTATTTTGAGGTTGTACAAGCAATTATTAAGGAGGCACAACTTGTGTAGACAGTGTTATATTGATCAAGAACAAATTATTTCATGTTACATTAAGAATCCTAAATTGCTAGAACTTAGGTTGTCTTAAATTTATCACATTTATGTTGTGAGATTGTACAAACAATTAAATAAGGAGTTACAAATTGTGCAGATGATGTTACACCGATTAGAAACGGTTTATTTTCATGTTATGTTAGGAATCCTAAATTGCTAGAACTCAGGTAGTGCTAAATTTATGACGCTTATATTGTAAAGTTGTACTTGCAATTAATAAGGATGTACAACTTGTGTAAACAGTATTATACTGATCAAGAACAGTGTATTTTGTGTTATGTTAGGAATCCTAAATTGCTAGAATTTAGGTAGTTCTAAATCTATCACACTTGTGTTGTGGGTTGTACAAGCTATTAATAAGGACTTACAAATTGTGTAGACAATGTTACACTGGCAGGTATTGTGTCAGGAATCCTAAATTGCTAGAATTTAGGTGGTGCTAAATTTATGATGCTTGTCTTGTGAAGTTGTACGAGCAATTAGTGAAGATGTACAACTTGTGTAGATAGTGTTTATACTAATTAGGAATCGTTTATTTTGTGTTACATTAAAAGCCCAAAATTGCTAGAATTTAGGTAGTCCTAAATTTATTACACTTGTGTTGTAGGGTTACACAAGCAATTAATAAGGAGTGCAAACTGTGTAGATAGTGTTACACCGATCAGGAATCATTTATTTTCATGTTGTGCTAGGAATCCAAAATTGCTAGAACTCAGGTAGTGCTAAATTTATGATGCTTGTATTGTAAGGTTGTAAAAGCAATTAATAAGGATATATAACTTGTGCAGATGGTGTTATACTGATTGAAAATAGATTATTTTGTGTTACATTAGGATTCCCGAATTCCTAAAACTTAGGTTGTGACACCCCACTTCTCTCGAGGGCGAACCCAAGGGTATCGGCGGAACGCCTGCCCAACTCTCGCCAAGACTCGGTACTGATTCAATTTAAACTCAATAATATCCCATCGATACTAAAAATCGAAGAGATACAGGAAGGTCAATTCCTTTATAAACGTTCAAGTCTTACAACATAATCTACCCAATTACTTTACATTCCCAAAATATACAACTTCCAAAAATCAAATTCTAAACAAATACATTCACAATTCTAATCAAGTGAAGCATCAAGTAAGCTTCTCCAGAATTCCTCCCATTTCAGCTCCTGTTAAGGAAAACAAATCTAACGGGGGTGAGCGGATGCTCGTGCGGGCAAGAAAACATGCAAGACACGTAGTTCAATAACAATAACACTTACACCATATGAAAGCTATAACATTCAACTAGTTCTAAATTTATAAGAAACACACTTGAGTAGGATGCAGGAGCTTTAGGAGCTAATTTTCAATTGCTTTGCCAAAGTTCGGTTCAAATACCTTCTCGTGACGATACCCCGTCACCCGGGTAGGTAATTAAATTCGGAGCACTTCACATATTCCATTTATGTTTTTGAGACGACTCGAGAGGTACCTCCCTCCCAAATCGGTGTGGTACTTGCTATCGTTCAGTTTATAGTTTTGAGACGATTCGAGAGGTACCTCCCACCAAATCGGTGTGGTACTTGCTATCTTTCAGAGGTCGATGAGACACCGCTCCAATCGACTTAGAATGCTTAATGGTTCTGAGACGATTCGAGAGGTACCTCCCACTCGAATCGGTGTGGTACTTGCTATCGTTCAGAGGTTTAGAGTACTGAGACGACTCGAGAGGTACCTCCCACCAAATCGGTGTGGTACTTACAATCATTCAGTGGTCAACGAGGCATCGCTCCAATCGATGATTCCAAATAAGAATCACAAATACGAATCACATATACGAATCACAAATATGAATCACATATACGAATCACAAATACGAATCACATCCACATTACTACGTACAAGTCGGATATGAATTCACATAGCAAAATTCAAATATAATTTCATTTGAAAGAGGACGAGTGTAGTAAAGTACACACTCGTCTCACAAAGTTCAAATTCATATAACGGATAAGAAACAGTTAACCACTTAGCAACAAATTCATGCACTTGGCACTGATCGAGTGATTCAAGTAGCAAGTTCAAATGATGGTTTAGGCGTCTCCCGTGAGATCCTCTGGAAGGTCCTCTTGAGCGCCTGAGCATTTAATAATAAACTATCACTTATAAACCCCAATTACTAAGGAAGATTGCACCCTTGTACAATCTAAAAAAATTTCACGAGAATGTGCCTTAATTACTCGTAAATTGAGACTCAAGAGTGGAGTTTTAAAACACAAGCAAAATCCGATTTTCATCTTTGAAATCGAGTGTAAAACGATCAAGTGATATCGAAGGAAAAGAGAGTGTTTGAAAAACTCCATTTCCTTTAAGTTAGAAATTTTCAGATTTGTTACACTTAATTTGAAAAATCGTATCTCACTCTCTACAATTCCAAAATTGGAAAATCTGGTACAGTTGGAAACTACTTCCAAAGTACTAAAAGTTCCTAGAATACACTTTTTCATGATTCCAAATGGAAGGTATCCAAAATTTGACTCAAAGTTGCTGTTTTAACACTAAGGCCGTTTTCGAGGTTGGTTTTTGGCAAAGTTTGGAAATTCGGTAAAATTCGTACGGTACAAACCAGTCTCTAAAATTTATAACTCAATTAGAGTTGAAAGCAAGGTTTAAAACACAACAAGAAGATCAAGGATCGGAGTTTTGAGCATCAAGATATGATAGTTCAAAGTTATTAAAATTTCCTTGTTAATCAAGGGTTTTCCAAACTTAAATTATGAACTTTGGAAGTTTAGTTGAGCAGCAAAATGGACTCGGAATTGCACCAAATTTAGCAGTATAATACTACTATATAGGGACTATTTCTCTATCAATTTTCATAGAAAAATATGTACGGAAAGTTGGTTAACGAAACCACTAAAATCCCAAGAAGTTCCTCGGCAAATCTGCCTTGGACTTCCGTTTTTCCGTTTTCAAAACGTTTGGCCAATAAAACACCTCAAATACGGTTCATTCTAGTAGGTAATGTCTAAAATATATCCAAGGTACATTTGATAGGTGATTTACACTAAGAAGCTTCGGATATCAAGTCCCAAATCATTGTTCGTTCCAAATCTGTCCAAATGCATGGTATTCCTTCACAAGACCAGATTCGAATTTTGATCATAAATCACTCAATTCAACTCGGAATTGAGCATGGTTGGTGGAGTTTAAAATAGACTCATAAGGCTATATTTTCTCAGAAGAAACCGTTTTCAAAATCTGTCCATAACTAGCTCGTTCGTGAGCATCAAGTTACAGCTCATGTGCTGCCTTCCAGGAAGCAACGAAACAGGACAGCGAATTTCAAACAAATGGTTTGGCTTGCTCAAGTGGAACCAGGACAAGTATTTTATACCAACAGAAAGCTGGGAATGTCTAGTTTCCAGTGCCACAAACGGCACTCAATTTCGATATCGGAGTAACAAGTTATGGCCGAAAGAAAAAGACTGCCTAGGCAATCAGGGAAAGTTTTCCAGTTTTGCTAAACCTTTGAAATCACCACAATTGACCAACCAAATCATGTTATTTTTCAATGAAACTTTCTACACCATTCCTGTAACATGTATACATCATAATCAAACCATTAGAATCACTAAAAATCACCCTAAGGGTCATGGACAACATAGGGGCAGAATTGGAAAATTTTCACCTTCACTCCCCTTTGAATTTCTACCAACAATACAACGTTATTCCACTACTTTAAGCACTAAACCAACATTATTAGCATCATCAATCACCAAATCAGTTCATCCAATCCAAGTGGGAGTTCATAGAGCCCACACATCAATTTTCCAACATAAACAAGTTACCCACATGCATGCAAGAGCTTAGATGTGCACTAGAACTTCCATAAATCAAGTTTCCAAGGTTTGATCATCACTTACTTGTTTCGATGTTCCAAAGCAGAATTTTTGGTCCTTTCTTGGTCCAAGAAATCCGTGGAATGCAGCTTCTTTTCTTAGCTAGATGAACTCTCCAAGTATTAAGCTAAGTGTAGTTAAAATTTGGGGTAATTTGGTGGAGATTTGAAGTAGTTTGGTGCAAGATGGAGTGAAAAGATGAAGAAGCTTTTTGGTCTTCTTCTTTCCCTTGCTGTTCGGTTGTGTTGAGGTGAGAAATAGAGAGTGTTTGTTGATGGTGAGGCTTCCGTGAGAAGCTTAGCAATTGTGGGTTTCAAGTGTACAAAAGTCAACTCTCCAATAGTGTGCGTACACGCTCGTTTCATGCTCGATTCCTCTCGAGTTTGTTTCACTAGTGCACTAAACCTCTAATGCACTTCCATTCATATAAATATTATTCACTCTTAATTGTCCCAAAATGAGGATCTAAAGTCTCTCAATTAAATCGCGCGTGTGAAAGCGCGTATTTCCAAATTAGGCGCGATAAAGCGAAATCTCTAGGAAATTCTTATAACGATAGTATTATTAACTACTAATTGAGCATTTAAACATAAAAATACCTATTTTGAGACTAATGTACAAGTCTCCAATTTTCCAAGCTTACTGTACTCTCAATCGATTAAAATTTCCAAACACGTTTTCACTATTTTCACTAAACGAGGCTTCAAAAATTAAATTTTGAAAGAGTCACTTTAAAAGTATAATTAAGTTATAGACTCATGTAATTAGGTCTAAAAAGGTTAGAAAATAATATTCGAGACAATTGGCCAAATAAATATTTAAATAAGCTAAAAATAGGAATTTAAAATAAGTAAATTTACGAGTCCTCACATAGGTAATTCTAAATTTATTGCACTTGTATTGTGAAATTGTATAATAATTAATAAGGAGTTACAAATTGTATACCGATCAAGAATGGTTTGTTTTCGTGGTATGTTAGGAATCCTAAATTGCTAAAATTCAAGTAGTGCTAAATTTATGACGCTTGTGTTGTGAGGTTGTACAAGTGATTAATAAGAATGTACAACTTGTGTAAATGGCATTACACTAATCAGGAACATTTTATTTCTTGTTATGTAAGCACACAAGCACTAAATTTGACATGATCAATATGTTTTCAGGTAAAAGTACTACATAGTGCTCAAAATGTCACCAACTAATTTAGTGTATTAGACGAACTTTAATTTTGTTTAATGAAATCAATTGAAATCCAATAATTAGTCAAACATATGTGCTGGACAATAACTCCAATAATTGCCACAAAGAGGTACACAACTACAACACTATTCATTTTTATTGCATTCACACAAATTTACAAAAAAATGCTATTATTTTTCTAACATGGATGAAATTTTTCCATCTATTAACCTTAACAAAAACAAAAACTATCTGAATATAGTCATTTGTTTATTAACTTGCAAGCGGTCATTTCTGTGTACATTCGGCTTCAAGCATCGGTAAGAGCTAGCCTCATTCTATTTGGAATCTGCAAGGTCATTATGATTTCCTTGAAGTTAGCATTGTGCTCTGAAGCACATAGCTAAGCTGTGTATAGCAACCAATACTTGGTATCGTTTTCTTGCAAAAATTTTAACTCCAGTCATTCATTTTTCCACAAAAGGTATTCAATATATAAACAACTAGCTTTGCAGGTTATGGGATATGAGCAATATCAATAAATCTAAATGATGCACAGCCAACCTTTCACTCCAGTGATCTTGGTACTTCATCATGAAAATTAAAGTCGCCAGAAAATTACACGTTATTGGATGATAGATGAGGAATATCGACAACATTGAAGGTGAAACTACTGAAGTCAATTTTCCTTCGAAACTTTGTTACCATGACCAACCCAAGTGTAGAGTTCTATTTATCACATTAATAAGCAAAATAGACAAAATATTGAATTGTTTAGGAGATGGCAGCTAAACCAAAGCAGTAAATGCTAGTGCTTAATCTAGTGAACGATAGTTTAAGCCAAATTGATTACAAATGGAAAATAGAAAGTAATTGCAATTAATTATCACACAGAATATTTAAATTCTCAACTTACACTAACCTTTCCTTTTTGTGATTCCCAAAGCCAATTGTGCTAGTGTTTGTGCCATCTGACCACTATAAGCACGACCACCAGAATGTAAGGCTAGCTATAATGGTAGTGGGATCTCTGAAATACTTTTCGGAGCCTTTAATTCAGCTGCGTAAATATCCATCACATTGCCATCAATAGTAATTACTTGATGAGACTTGCTTGCTAAGGTTAATTGTGAATCAAAATCACCTATGATGGACTTTGTTAGGGGTGCTTCACCAGCCACGTCTCCCTCAGTTGCTATGGGATGATGCTGCTTATGCTGTTATAGTCAAATACATTCTAAATGCACTACTAAGTATGATATAGCATA
Organism: Coffea arabica; assembly: GCF_036785885.1. NCBI lineage: Eukaryota > Viridiplantae > Streptophyta > Magnoliopsida > Gentianales > Rubiaceae > Coffea > Coffea arabica. The sequence goes on along the minus strand of NC_092323.1, from coordinate 24,979,259 downwards.
TTCAGAACACTCAACGTCAAGAATATTCAGTCTAACGCATACATATTATAACCCACACTCATACCAATCAAATTTAACTTCATGAAATTCAAATACTGGGTTGCTCCTACACAAATAGGTATCAAGTGACAAATATTAAGTAAAAACTATTAATGATTCATAGTGTTGCACTTCCCTTCCCTCTCCTTACTTTTATTTCTATTGTCAATCTCCTTGATTTTGCTTAAATATAATTATGCTAATGGATTACTAATTTACAACTGTATGACAGAATTGCTACATTGTCACTCTTTGTTCACATAAAACAATAGGTATTCAACATGATATAAAGGCATGCTACTAAAATACATTGTAACCATTCTTTCTCACTATGTCAGGTATACTGAATAATATGTACATTCGGACTAATTCATATAACCTAGAATTTGCACTCATTGCAATCAATTTTGAAGCAATCCATTTCAACTAGATTGCTACTATATGAATAGGTACCAACTCACAAACATGAGGTAACAACAGTTAATGCTAGTATATTGTGTGCACTTCCCTGTCTCCTCCCCCCTTTCTTTTTAAATTTTTCTTCTGTTGTCAATCTTCCATACCTTGTTTTAATATTGCTATGTTAATAGATTATTGATTGTCAATTGCATCAAAGCATTGCTCCAATGTCACTAATTAGTCACATGACGTAATACGTAACCAACAAAATGTATACGCACGCGTAATAATCTTGTAACTAATTTTTAACAGTAGGTGAGGTACATTGAACACTGTGTAAATTTAGCATAACACATACAAATTCCAATCAACAGTAATGCTAATCAATTGTAAAGCAATTAGTTCCAATTACTGATATACATTGCATCCCACTATTTCTCCACTATCATTAGTTCATCTAAAAAAATATTTGCTATCCAACATGATATTAGGACATACTCATCTAAACATCTTCACCTATATATATCTACTTTTGACGAGCCATTTTGCTTACTTTTTCTCTTCCTATGTGTCTCAATTTATCTCAAAGTGATCACCCATAACTACCTAGTAATAGTATATACACAATAAGATTTGCCTGCTTACCCAAAAAAGTACAACTTCTAAATTTCCCTATTCTTTTACTTGCCCAAAACCTCCTCACTTATTGTGGAAAGTTTCTCATATAGTTCGTATAATGAATATACCATTCTTATTATTATGGAAACTCATGGCTTCTGTTTATCCTCTACTAGCAATTCCTACCAATAATTGGTTGGACAATTGTCCTTTACTTTTTCACAAACACTTGTTGTGCAAAATTTTCTTCTACTTTCCTCCTTTATATGGTCCATCAACATATTTAACTCCTACGATTCATATAGTTTTCTGAACAAACTTTCAATTTTATTTTTTTTATAGTGTTTCAATCACGTTGTGTGCTTAAAACAAGTACAAGTAAAATTGTTCCACATCATTGTCAAAATATGCAAATTATGTGATAAGTTTGCAGTATTATTACCTGGGTATGTCTCTGCTTAGTCTTTGCTCCGGATCCCCCATATCCTATTTTACAATTCAGGTTCATCTTCTCTAAACTCTTTTAGATTTCACACTTCCGAGACTATCCCTTTTTGTCACTATTTCTTCCTTCTTCTCATTGTAATTTATGTTAGGTGACAGTGCATTTCCACCATTTTTCTTCTTTGCCCTTGGTCTGCCACTTTCCTATTCTATGATGTTATTTTGCCATATGCTATCTTGCCCTATTTTCTAGAGTTGTGGATGAATGAATATTGGCAATTATTTTGGAGGGAATGCAAGGGACATTTTTTTGTTTCAATGACTGCTACCTGTTCATTTGGGCGGGATTCTATGGAACGGAGTCCTAACGCTTTGTGAGGGAATCTGTTAAAGTAAAACATCCTTTTTTATTTTTTTTGAGCCTTACTAATTGAAACGAGGTCGTTTTGTCTCCTACTTATTCCCTTGCGACGTGGCTCTTGCTGAGCCTCTTGTTGGAGCATGTGAGAGGACCTCTCCTGAACAGTCCGTCTGATGACTATTTGTGCCCCATATCTGGCAACTACAGGGACAAGGGGCACCTGCAACCGTTCCTGACGGTTTTGGTCATTTTCAACAGCGTGTAACTTTGGTTACACACGGCGTAATTTTGTTTGCACAACGTGTAACTTTAGTACAAAATTTTGCGGGCCCCACACAAGTTGTGAAAATCGATGTACAACTAGTGATCTGAACCGCACATTTTTTTTTGGCCAAAATCTGGCCGTGAACAGTTCAGGAGCGCCCCTCACCCCAACTACAAAGGCTACTAACATAGGAATTAATCCTGCGCTTCACCCTACAAAACACAATTATCACCTATTTAGTCAACAATTAAACAAAGACACGTGGTCACTAATTAATAATGCTTGATTTAATATTTTTGAAATACTACTTTGTAAATGATAATCAGCAATAGGAAAAAGATTGGACCCTACATTTTTGTTATTGTTATGTAGAGTGTGGTAGGAATGGTATAAAGTAGCGGCCGAGCTACATTCTCAATTTTTTGAAAACTATATAATAAGCCAATGAAAATTTTAGCCCTTTAGTGTTGTCTCACTCTTGGCTCCCTTGAATTTTCAAAATATTTCATGTAGCCCACAATTACACCCAAAAGCGTTGAAATTTTCTATAGATCCTCTCACTATCCTTAAAATGGAAACTTGAAATACAATACCATGCTATTTTTATTTTTATCTAATACATCTTATTTACTTAAAATTGAACTTCACTTATATGCCCAATTATACGAATTACATGCAAACCAAATATTCATTTCATAATTTAATTTTGAAGATTATCTCCCTATCCGACATTAGAATGTACATCTTATAGTCTTGTTCATAATATTAGCTATGATTTTATACCATTAGATGACTAAAAAACTAATGCACATAGTAAATTTTTATTTAATTGTCGTAATATTGAATAAATTGGTTCATCCCTATTAAACTTTAACAAACATTAAGCTGTATTAAAAGTATACCTGGCAATTGGGCGGATTGGACGGGTTGATGTTGGGTTTTCATTTAAATGGATTACACCCAATCCGCCCAATATTAGGTTGGGTTAATTTTGGGTTGGATCATATTGGATTATCTCAAACCCATGAGATAATCACACACTCACAGATACAAACACACACTCACTTTTTAAGTTCTTTTGGAATACGTTATTTTTACACATACAAACACACTAATATACTTTCACAAATACACACACATACTAACTGTTTAAACTACTTGGATCCAATCACACTTTAAAGAAAGTTATAAACTGAAATTTTGACCCAAAAAATAAACACAAAAGAATCATGCATGATAACACATTTGAGCTATTGTAAAATGGAGAAATTAGAAATTAGAAATAAACACAAAATGAATCATGTTGCATCCTAAAAGATAACTTCCGAATTTGCATCTGAAATTTATTTTGAATATATCATGAGTAGAATTTGGCATTTGATCCTCCGTTCAACATTTTTGTGTTATACTCCATATTACGCCATATATCCTTCACGATTAGTTGGCCATTCCTATGATCCTTATTATGGGTGTCACCTAATTCATAGTGTAACATGAAATATAATTCTAGTAAAAGTTTAACGAAGAATGCCAAGACTTAAATTATTGTTCTCTTATTCAAGAAAAACTTTAATCCGCTTGAGAGTCAAATTTGATGCTAACCAGAAATCTGGGTAGTAATATTTATAATTTGCACAAACTAGAGAAGACAATAGTATAAGAACAAGTTTTACATCTCTGTCAAATGAAAGTGGAAGTTGGGTAATGGGTACCCAACACAAATACCCAATCCGTCCAAAATATATTTGGGTTTTTATTACCCAACCCAAAATCGACCCAACACCCAAATTACCCAACCCAACCTCTGAAATTAGTGGGTGGGTTGGGTGGGTTGTTGGGTTTTGGGCATAATTGCCAGGTATAATTAAAAGCATACAATTCACTTGTTGTAAGTTCAGTTTAAAATTATTGAGCCCCCTCAATAAAGGTCCGAGCTGCGCCACTGGCCTAAAGGACGTAGCAGCTCCATTTTCATTAGCCTTTGACAAACTCAAAATAGCTCTAGAGATTAAGCACGAAAGAGGAATAATATCATGTCTAATCAGATAGACTTTTAAATCTGTTAGGCTCAATTTAACGATTTTGCCTTGAGCCCGAATTTTGGAAAAGCTTAAAATTTTCAGTTTCATCTTGAATCAATCCAATGTCACATAAAAACTTTCATCTTTTAATTGTTTTAATTTATAATAACCACTTTTGCTTCTCTACATTTTATGAGTTGCATAAAATTTTCTTTCAATAGTATTATTTTTTAATCAATAACACAGATACATGTTTTACATAAATGCTTTAATATATTAAATAAAATAGAGATTATTGGAGCCTTATTGGGCCAAATTGTTATAAATTTGAGCTTGATTTCATACGTTGATTCGACTTAGTTAGAATGCAATTGAAACCATGCTGAACTATTTGTTAACAGCTTTATGAATTTCTTGTACCATATCTTGACGTTGAGATCAAGGCGTCCTGAAATATATACGCTATAATCTATACAATATATAATGCCTGAGTAATGGCAATTGATGTAAATTCTTTTTTTCATCTTTTGAACTTTCAATTTTACTCTTATAAAAAAATTAATTTTTATTGTAATCACCTAATCACATTTTGTCAATATAACTATTCATACCATCCTAAATATTGTAACTACCAAATTACTATTACCATATAAACCAAAGTTCTTTCATGAAAATTTTATATAAATTTTTTGTATGTGATTCATTTTAATTGTTCCCTAATTGTAGACATATTGGATGTACTCTTAACACTAGTATGTATAAAGGGAGAGCGTGCTTATGCCTTATGGTGTTAATGATTTTTGTCACTATACATGATTACATGTTTACCCTTATTTCATTTAAACTCTAAATTTTCAATTCTTCCCCTTCATCCTTTCCATGACAGTTTAAGGTTTTAAAATTTCAAAGTTCCATTTCTTTCTCTATAATGATATTTTTAATTTAATAACTTATTTTTATTTATCTATCTATATCTATACTATTTAAAAGTGCGAATCTAAATTAGTGCATTAGATTTTCTTTCCGATGGTAGTCTCAATATGTAATTTAATGACTATATTATGGCAGTATGTTAGGCCACTAAAGCTTAATCCTTTCTTCGTTAATGTTAAATTTTTACTTAAAAATATAGTCTTAATTGATGGATTTTCTTAATTTTCTTGAGGAATGAAAGTTTCAATTGGAAAGAAAATATTTTGGGGGATTTTTGGAAAAATTTTATGGCAATGGTCTAGAAATTAAAGGAAAATAGAAAAGGAAATGTCTTATTAAGCATGAATGCTAAAGATCTTTTGGTGCAGTTCTTGAAAAATATCTTGAAATCTTAAGAACCATTAGTTCATCTACTAAGGAATGAACCATTTAGTTCGGGACAGAGTTGAAAGTGATTTAGTTGATTATACATTAACCTAACAAACAACGTCGTTCAATGACTTTGTAATGCATAGGTGTAAAAATTGGCAGCATTAGCATTGATCAAGGCACTACAAACCTTGAACACGCTTAAGGTATATAGTTAGGAATAAGGTGATGGTTCCATAAATTCAGCTTCTCTAGATATTGGATTTAAATTTTGATTTGTCTTTGCTTCAACCTTAGTTTTTTTGTGATTTAAGAAGTAGAGAGAGAAAAGAGAGAAATTGAACCCAAAATTTTTAATTCGTTGGGACTCAACCTTAACCACTAGATTCAAACATTCTCGGTAATTGGGTCAACCTTAATTAAGAAACATAGGAAAGAAAAGTACTTATAAGTATTTATAAAAGTTTTAATTAATTTAATTACTTATCAAATTCAAATTTCAATTTTTAGACTATAAATTTCAGACTTCAGTTCTATCAAATGCACCCTTAGATTTGTGTCGTGTCTTGTACATAATTATTAGATATTTATGTAATTAACAATTAGGTTATAATATTGTACATATATATATATATTATATTTAATCTATTTATGAGGGGAACGGGGTGAGCTATGCTCCCCTGCCCCATTTTAAGGCAAGGGAAGGGGGAGAACCCCCTGGCCCTATTCCTCCCTCCATGGGGTGGGTACTCGCCCCCCTTGCCCTCCTTATAAGCAAGAGCTAATTGCTACTAATCTAGTAAAACTAAATAAGCTTAAAAAAAAAGTTATTGAATAAAAAAATTCAATAGTCCAAAGTACAGAAAGTATAATGCATGATTGCAAAAAAAAAAAAAAAGAAGATGGGAATGTTACAAATGTTATGATGGAACTAAAATTTCAAAATCTTTCATTATCATTTCTGCGAGCATCTCAACATTTTTTGCGAGTGTTTAACATAATAAGCAATATAATAAGTAATGCTAAGGTTGCTTTCTTGAAATGTGAGGGCATAGTCCCCTGCTTTGGATTGTAATCGTGTGATCTATGAATAAAATCTGGAGTGACACCCATTCCCAAGATCGGGGTTAGCCAAAAGAAAAAAAAAAAAAAGAAAACAATATAAGTAATGAAAGAGGGAATTATATAAATGTTTGTAACTTTTGTGTATATGAAGATATTATAATCCGTTGAAAAAAAGGTGGAGATCTTCTCAATTGAAATTTGTGTTTTCTCAGTAAGAAATTGGAAAGAAAAAAACTTTAAAATTGTGAATTTCCCACCCAATGGATGCCTACGACTATTCAATAGAAGAGCATTAAAATTATGATAGGTTCCACCCAATTAGAACTAATTAGCGATCATGCAACAAAATTAAAGATATAGTAACCTGAAATGAAAACGACCACAAAACGACCCATTTTTTCTGCCTTAGTGGATGCGACAAAGGTTTGTTGAAAGGTGGAAAGAATCTTCTTCACAAAATCATTGTTTATTTGGGCAGCATTATTGTGCTTTGTGAGTAATAAGAAACTGAGAAAGTGAAGGCCTGCTGCTGTGACACATCTCGTTTCAGATATTCGTGGACTCTCACAAATCTGATTGTATCGCAGTAAACATTTCCAAGATATCCCATGAAAAAATTTGCTTTTTTTTTTTTTTGATAAATTTGTAGAGTTTTAACCATTGGAGAGGAGTAAACGGGTGGTTGTTAGGGAAGCGGCGAAGCTGGAGCGGGTTGCCGGAGCTTCTGCAATCAATATCCTCAAATAGAGCTGAGCACGGTGCTCATCTACAGCAGGTATTGTTAAATTCAAGGAAACTGAAAAAGAAAAAAAAAAAAAGAATAAGTCGATTAATTGTTCCATTTCGTCGGCTGTTTATATGTTCTATAAGTTGGAAGGAAAAATATAAACAAGGGAATGAAAGAAGTGGAGAACAGGGGAAACATGATTGGCTTTTTATTTATTTCTCAGTTTCTTAGTTTTTGAAAACAGGAAAAAGAACAATAGAAAAAGAATGAAAACATCTGTTACTAATTGCTGGATAGATGGCTCTTTGTTTTTCTTATACAATTCTAATCTATAGGTCCACACGTTCAATAATTGTACTACTACACGGGCTGGAAACTCATGACCAATATCACTCTACTCTTCTTTTCATCAATAACGAGATAGGAACTTTCGTATACTCACAAGATCACCAGCTATTGCCGGAGGTTTCATTTTCTCACAAGTGACTGCTGGCTTTTGTACTTTTTCCCCTTATATTTAAAGTTTTTTTCTTTTTTTTTTTTAACGTAGCTTCACGACATAAATGGAATTTCTGCAGATTCAACAGATCCAAAGTAAGTGCTGAATTTCTTTTTCTTTTTTTTTCACACATTATTTTTGGTTGAAATATATATGGCTTCCAGGTGTTCTTGACATTTCATACTTGCATATCATCGCTTCACTTATGCGATTTCCTCCCAACCTTATCATACGGTAAGAAACCCAAGGAAATTAAGGATGAAATAGTAGGAAATTCCAGCATTTTTATTTGACTTAATTAGGGTCAGATAAAATCAATTTTCAATATGAATACTTGTATTGCTGAAATTACTGAAACAATTATGTGAACGTATTTCATGTGGTATTATATGATGAGTAACTATGAAATTAATGTGTTTCTTCACCTCCACAAGATTTATCTTACATGTAAGTAGTTGTTATTTCTTCGTGGATGTAGAAAACAAAAAAAACAAAAAAAAATTGATTTAGATGGTCTACTGGTTCAAATTATCTCACACGGAAAAAGAAGTAAATTTGTTAGTCTTGTCGTACAACTTTTTGAATTTGGGGAAGTTACCAAATTAACAAAGTTAAAGAACCAAAAAAAAAAAAAAAAACCCAACAGAAGCATTAAAACATTAGCACTTACATACATTAGAAATTATAAAACGATTTTCTCCGAAATCCTTAAACGAGTTTAGTTATAAATTCTTAAACAATAGCCATGAATCATTTTTTTCCTGAATTTTATACTGTTCATTTTGACTGCTAATCTAATTAATAATTCTCATTTTGTTCGTTTTTGGTGCTCCCATATTCATATTTGATTGAAACTGCAATCATCTTTTTTTGCCCCTTCACATTTTATAATCTATTGCCAATGGCAATATGGCCATCTGGGAAGAAAAAAAAATCACTACTTACTTAAAAAAATGGATGTGGCAAATTACAAAGCCATGAGGCCCTCAGCTGAATGCATCTCTAATTTGGTAATCATTGGTGCTATCTTCCCTCGATAAAGTTTCAAAAGGATGAAGGTAAAGTCTTGCAATGTTACCTCCACCCTACACTCAGCTGAATGCATCTGTATTTTTTTACTCATTTCTTCACTAAAATTTCTGGGATTGATTTACACAATATGCAACATATACTCAAATAGTCAGTCAACAAATTTTCGCAAATTGCTGCAATGTATAATTATGCTTCTGAGTTCCATTATGAGAAAAACAAATATGTGCCTACTGATATTGCATAGCATAACAGGGTTAAAAAATAAATCAAACTATTTAGTACTCAAATTGAGTTTGATTCGATAAGAGCTTGTTCGAGTTTGATTTGCTAATTAATCACATTAAATTTGAACAGCATTTTATAGTTGATAAACATTATAGGTCAAACTTGGCTCGATTAGCATAGAATTAAACTTTATAGATAAAATACTCAAGTTACTCGAGATCGACTCGAGTTACACTCAATGAAAACTCATTCGAGTTTGGTTCGATGCTAGGATGTTCGGTTTAATTAGACTCGTTTAGACCCCTAGTATAGCATGCTTGTTCTACGTTAGAAGGAAAATTTAAGAGCAAACTACAATGTAGCAATCTGCAAGTTCAAACGTAGTCTTCTATCCACTTTTGAATTATAGGTCCACCAAATATAATGGCTGAGGCTCATTTGTATTGTATGGGTCACCAGCAGCATCTTCCCTGATAAAGTTTCAAGTGGAAAAAGGAAAAGCCTTGCGATATTATTACGGGCATGCCCCACTATTTTTCCTTACCACACATGCAAAAAAAAAAGAAAACAGAGTATTGCCAGAAAATAAATAAATAAAGAGAGAGAGGGAGAGAGAGAGAGTCTTGACAGCAACATATTGCTGTTGTGGGATCATAAGAAAGGTCCATATCATAAGAAAAACGTAGAAATTTGACATTTGGTGTATGTATATGTGTGTGTGTTATGTGAATTTTTTAATTGTGAGAGGTACCCATTAACACATCTAAATTACCCGTTTAGGGTTGCAATAACTTATCAAAAAGTACTTCACCTAATAAGCCTTTTAATAAAAGCGCTTATTAAGTATTTAAGTGGTTTTGAGTATATTATTTGAATATATAATTCAATAAGTACTTATTGTATTGAATAATATGTAATTTGGAATTTTTTAAAATGCATTTATCTCTTTTTTTAGTTCATAATATAGGATAACATGATTAAATTTAATCTTTTATTTTTTAAAATATAAAAGTATCAAATTTGAACTTTTTCAAAAAGTGCTCTATAAGTGCTTTTAATACCAAAAACTTCACTTCTAATTTTATGAGATGATATTCATTAAATGTTCCAAAAGTACTTTTAATACCCAAAAGTGCATTTTAACTAAAAGTACCGCAACCTCAAATGAGCCCTTAGTGCGTGAATACACACAATTATAATTCTTATACTCCTATATTTAGACACCTTTCCAAATTAATTACACGTTTTAAAAAAACTAGAACGTGAGGCCCCTTTTAACGAGAGCCCACTAGGTATCAATTAGCCAAACTGCACTATCATATATAATTACATAGCTAGCCAACCAGATAGATACATAAAAAAAAAAAGTTATAGCACCTTGTAGTTGCTCAATTGATCTTCACCAATTAATGTTGTGGAAAATAGTCAATGTGACAAATTCTCTTATGCGCGCTCATACCTCAAGCTCTTCTCTCTCTCTCTCTCTCTCTCTCTCTCTCCTTTTTTTCCAAGAAGTTTTGTTTTAATAGTTAAGATTGAGACTCCAAAACTCACAAGTCCTATGTTTCAATCCCTCTTTCCCTTCGCACTTCTTAAATCCCACCCCTCTCCTACTTTAAAAAAAAAAAAAAAAGCTCTCCTATTTTTGGTCATCCCAGTTTTCTAGTTGTTTCCTTGCGTTGTCCACCAGGTAACAAATATGGTCATTTATGGTTTTTTTCACTTCAATTCCACACTTGAATTTGCTATTTTACTTTTCATTTTTTCCTTTTCTTAAGCACATTTCTATCCTTAATATAACAATTAAAACTCCCATTTGTGTTTCATGGACTGACACGAGTGTACTTGCCATAGTCTAGATTATTTTGACAAATGAATAAAGAATATATCTCAAAATATTTTTCAGTATTTATGCAACATAAATTTAAATGAATTCTTGTAAAAAAGAATTATGATATTGATGTGAAAAAAAATGATGCTAACTCAGGCATAAACAAAAGAAAAAATAGTCCAGGAATACACATATTTCCATTTTCACATACACATTAAAGACGAAAACAATATATGTATAAGTTGAGATACTTCACCAATGTTTTAACAAGCATAACATTTTGCTTCTACCTATAATATGACACTAGTCATGGTTAATCTGAAAACATCTGTGAAACAAAAAGGGAATGATACTCCAATGGGAAATCACTATTTTAAGAAAATGGTTAGTAATATTATGTACTTATCCATTAAGTTCCAAGCAAAATCATGCTAATATCTTCTGCTTTTACATATGCAGGAAGGATCCTATTGAAAAAAAATTATGGATTGATTAGAGACTAATAAAGGTCATATGTATTGCATTTTCACGGAATGTTAGGTTTTAAACACTTTCTTAAGTATTTTCTTCAATTTAAAATTTTATTCCTAAAAGCTTATTGATATTGTTCTTTAGTTTCGAAAAGTGCTTCCAGAAAAGCTTCCTTACAATCATAACAATCATGTGTGAATAAGAAATTGATATGATATTCTTCTTTAGCTTCCAAATATATTTCCAAAGAAGTTTCTAAAACTTTTCTCCAAACAATTTATTTTCACACTATTGCTCAAGAAAATTGAGGAAATCTCCATATTTGTTTATGCAATTAATTGACTGCTTAACGAAATTTGTAAAACTTGTTTCCATAAAATATTGCTCAGGGAACTTGAGGAGGTCTCCATATTTGTGTATGCATTTAATTGACTGCCAATGTAATCTCTATAACTTCTTTCCGAACATTTACTTTCCACACAAATATTCAATTTGACAAATTCTCTTAAGTTCATACCTAAAGCTCCTCTTTTTGTGAAGAAGGTCTTGATCTAGTGGATAAGGTTGAAACTCCAAAATTTAGAAATCTTGGATTCTGATTCCCTTTTTCCTCCTTCATTTTAAAATTTCGCCCCTCCCCTGATAAAAAAAGGAAAAAAAATAAGGCTCTCCTCTTTATTTATGGTTGTTTCCTTGCTTTGTCCACCAGGTAACAAATAAGGTCATTTATGGTTTTTTTCCCCTTCAATTTCACACTTTGCTACTTTTCATGTTTTTCCTTTTTTTAACCACATTTCTATTTTTTACATAGCAATTAAAACCACTATTGTGTTTCATGGACTGACAGGAGTGTACTTGAAGTAGTCTAGATTATTTTAACAAGTGAATAAATAATATCTGTCAAAATATTATTAGTGTTTATGCAGCATAAATTTAAATGAATTCGTGTAAAAAAATTATGATATTGATGTGAAAAAAATGATGATAATTCAAGCGTAAATGAAAGAAAGAATAGCCCAGGAATACCCATATTTCCATTCTCACATACACATTTAAGATGCAAATAATATATGTATAAGTTGAGAGACTTTATAAGACCAATGGCCAATGTTATAACAAGCATAATATTTTGCTTCTACCCATAACATGATACTATTCATGGTTAATGTGAAACATACATGAAGTTCCAAGCAAATCATTCTAACATTTTTTAATTTTACATATGCAGGAAGGATCCTATCAAAAAGAAAAAAATTTATGAATTGATTAGGCGACTAATAAAGGTCAAAGGCACGACATCATCCAAGAAAAGCTAATAATAGCAGTAACAAATGTATTCCCATCAAATCGACAATGTATGGTGCACTAATGTACATTTCGAAACCTAATTTATAGTTTACATTTTCTTATATGACAATTGTTTCATGCAAGTGAATTACAATTAGGTACGACATAACCAAAATGCCAAAAAGCTGAGTAATACAAAAAAAAAAAAAAAATTATTCATGACATGGCTTCTCCACAATACTTGTAACCTTTTTATTTTTACCGAATTTATCATCCTTGCAACGTATAAAAGCCTTTAGGCCCTCATCTGAATGCATCTCTAATTTTTAAACATTTGTTCATCAAAATTTCTGAGATTTGATTAACTCAATATGCATCAGATACTCATATATATAGTAATTCAACAGATCAAATGAAAAACAAGTCTAAGCCTACTCATATAGTATATGCTTGTTACAAATTAAAGTGACAAAGAATTTTTGTCTTCTCCACTTTTGATCCTTAGGCCCGCCATATTCACGACAGAAGCTCACTGGTATGGACTTGGGAGTCACCAACAGCATATGCCTGTTGGTATGATCTTTCTTTGATAAAGTTTCAAAAGGACGGGGGAATAGCCTTGCAATATACTTCACTACCACACCCAACCACCCCTACCCCATAGAGAGAGAGAGAGAGAGAGAGAGAGAGAGTTTTGACTCTTGACAGCAATGTGTGACTGTTGTTGTTAGATCATAAGAAAGTTGTACATCTTCAATATCAATAGCTACAATAGACAAAAATCTGATATCAGAGTGATAAGCAGGCACCACGATGAACATCTCCTCCTACAGTTCGACTACTTGCTTCAATCTTACTTTGGATCGTCTAGATTCAATTCAAAAGTTGCACTATGAGTATGAATCTTCTTGCTTGGAGCTGAAGGTAGGGATAAGGCTATTGAAAACCTTTGATCTATATATTAGAAAGTGTAGGAGGAAGAGGAGCAACGGTGATGGCAAGTCTGACAGTTTGACACACAGCAGTATTTCGTTCAGGATTCATGATCTGGTCAGGGGGATATTGCTGGGACTTGACTCTGCATCAAATACTAGTGACCTCAAACGTGAGCTCATCAGATTAAAAGAAAATATGAGGTTGACCTTTTATTCAGATATCAAGGAATTCAACATCATCAGTTTGTTGCTCAACTACTCGCTGGGAGATTTACAACTAGTTGTAAAATTCATTGATTCCATTTTAGAGAATCTGAGGCATCTTTATCTCAAATGTTACGAATTTGATGAAGATCTGAAAATTGTAATGCAAACCCTTCAAAAGAAGCTAATGTTCTTGAAGAGTTTCATTTGCTTTGCGACATTACAAGGTGTTGAGGGTGTGCAATTAAATGATATGTTGGTTCACATTGAAGTTGTGGCTGTCAATGCTGCAAGCCTGATCTGTCGATCTTGGTTTCAAAGAGATGATGAACAAATGTGCAATGAGATGAAAATTGAAATTTCTCAACTGATACACAAGAAGATTGATCCTATTGATCCCCAAGCCCGAGAAACTTATATCCATGTCTTGACAGCTTCCAAGTTATCAAGATCATCCTACACTCTAGCTATGGAGGAGAATAAGCATCAATTGGCTGAATTTATTGATTATCTCCTGCATAGTCTTATGGAGCTATTAGAATCTTATAACAGTTTTCTGGTTCCAGTGAAGGATCAAATGCTAAAACTCCATGAGGGAGTAAGATTCTTGATCATGTTTCTTAGCCGGCAGCAGCAGAAGTTCGATGCACTAAATGATGAGATGAAGGATCTCATTGGAGTTGTGGTCTGTGATGCAGGAATATTGATTTTCTCCCTTTCTGTGAATGAAATGAAAGAAGGCTTGCGCAAGGAAACAGATCTGGCACTTTCTCATTTGCTCAAAGTGCTCAAGTTGATCATTGCAGAAGTTGGACACATTTATCCGCTACAATCATCATCATCATCACTTAGTTTCCCTAGGACTAATGAGCTTGGCTCTCTTGATTTTCTTCTAGAAACTCTCAAGGAACTAGCAAGTTCTACAGGTGATTCAATTGCTTTTCCAAACAATCAAATACGCTCAATCCTAGAAGATCTTGTATTCTTAAGAGCTTTCCTTGGAAATATTGTGGAGCAGCGCAGCCGGAATGGAAAACTTCAAGTTCTTTGGAGTCGTGTCATGAAGATTGCATACAGTGTGGAAATAGAAATTGACTCTGCACTGCTTAGTGATAAACATGAATATTGTTTGGCTGCTCTTGCTAGAGATATCGAGCTTATAAAGATTGAGGTTGAAGAGATCTATGATAGCATAAAATATGGTGGTGAAACCCAGAGAGTTACTAAGACTACCATTCACATGCCATCACAAATTGTAGCTCCAATATTTAATGTAGCTCTGGTAGGTCTCAGTGATGAGGTAGAACGTGTAATTGATAGACTTACGAGAGGATCAAGCCAATTCGATGTTGTTGCCATCGTGGGTATGCCTGGGATTGGTAAGACAACTTTAGCCAATAATGTCTACGGTGATCCTTCAGTAAAGTTCCACTTCCATATTCGTGTTTGGTATACTGTTTCTCAAGTATATAGCAAGCACAATTTGTTGCTGCAGATTTTGCTTGTTATTGATCCTAATAGTTCTGACCAATATCATAAGATGAATGAAGATGATTTGGCTATAAATCTATACCAGCAATTGAAAGGGAAGAGGTATGTTATTATTTTGGATGATGTTTGGGACATTGACGGGTGGAATTTGTTGAAACACTCATTGCCAGATGATTGCAATGGAAGCAGGGTACTCTTAACCACCAGAATTCAGAATTTGTCTTTGCAAATTAAACCTGATAGCAAGCCTCACCACCTTCGCTTGCTCACTGATAAAGAGAGTTTGGAACTGCTGCAGAAGAAGCTATTTGCCAAAGAAGGTAGTCCTCCAACATTAAGTGAAGTTGTGCTGCGCGTAGCAAGATACTGTAAGGGCCTACCTCTTGCAGTTGTCCTTGTTGCTGGAATTCTTGCTACTACTCAGCAAGACTGCTGGGAAGAAGTCACAAGACATCTAAGTTCCACCATTTTTGTGGACAATGAACACTGCATGGAGACACTTGAGCACAGTTACAATTATTTACCGGATTATTTAAAACCATGTCTTCTTTACTTCGGTGCTTTTCAAGAAGACCGAGATATTCCTGTCCGCAAGTTGCTACGGCTTTGGATCTCTGAAGGATTCGTGCAAAAAACTGAAGGAAAAAGTTTAGAAGATATAGCGGACAACTATTTGATGGATCTAATTGGGAGAAGTTTAGTTATGGCTACCCAAAGAAGATCTTTAGGTGGGATCAAAGTTTGCCGAATTCATGATTTGGTACATGAGTTTTGCGTGGCTAAAGCAAAAGAGGAAAATTTTCTACAGATTTTACATGGATATGACCTTCTTATTGGATCGTGTAACCCCTACCGACTGTCCATTTTCCCTACCACCAGTGGGGAACCTACAAAGTCATGGCAGTTTTTTCCCAATTTGCGTAGTTTGCTCTTCTTTGATGGTAATCGTGGACTGCAGCTGTACAAGTCACACAAATTTCTCTTACATAAACTTCTTAGAGTGCTGGATTTGGAGGAGATCTTTTGTCCATATTTTCCAAGGGAAGTGTTATTCCTTATTTGCTTGAGGTATTTGAGAATTAAATTGGGCAGCCCGAAAATCCCATCTGCAATAGCCAACCTCTCAAGGTTAGAAACTTTTGCCGTAGGAGGACCCTTTCGTAAATTTCAGTTACCGAACACTATCTGGAACATTAAAACATTAAAGCATCTTGTTGTTTTTCCAAGTTTTGAAATTTTTTCGAATAATGGACGTGGTTTCGAATTTCCCGTCGACAATCTTGAAGGCTCTCCAGATTTAGAACACTTAGAAACTTTATCCCTTGCAATCGATCCCTCTTCTGAAAGTCAAAGCTTGCAAAAGATACTCTCAAAGTTACCGAGCATCCGCAGGCTAACATGCATGCATGGGGCTGACAAATGGATTTCTGAATACAACGCATCTCCTAGAAATTACAATGGGATTCTCATGCTGGACTACTTGAGTCGTTTAGAATCACTTAAGATGGGTGGATTTGCCGGATCTGAGTTTGAATTCCCATTGAATTTGAGAAAGTTAAGTCTCTTACATAATCGTCAGCCATGGAGTAAAATTTCAGCTATTGGAAAGCTGCCCAACCTTGAAGTACTTAAATTACGCAATGATTCCTTTGTGGGGGAAAAATGGGAAATGGAAGACAGGGAGTTCCAAAACCTCCGATTCTTGGAATTGTCAAAGTTGGACATTCGCTGGTGGACTGCCTCCTCTGATAATTTTTGCTGTCTTGAGAAATTGGTTTTGTATAATTGCGATCGCCTCAAAGAGGTCCCTTGTTGTTTAGGGGAAACCCTCACTCTTGATACGATTGAGGTGAAACTGTGTTCTAAGTCTGCCGTAAATTCTGTGAAGCAAATTCAGCAAGAACAGATGGATGTGGGAAATGAGGATCTAAAGGTTGTTATTGTTGATCTATGGCATCTTCTTGGTGCCAATTCAGAAAGCGAGTGATTTCCTCTCATCACATTTTGCAATGGCTGCTGTTAAAGTATCTTCTTGAGGGGGCACAGACTCAAAAGCTGATGGTGGTTCCACTTATCAGGTTAGATATACTACCGCTGTTCTATTTGTGTATATTCAATCAGTTCAATGCTAGTATAGCTTTTCATGTTTCTCAGTGCAATTTCTGGAGCTTTCCAATTCTTTGATTCAATTAGTCATGCATTTGTCAATTCAACATTGTCCATCAAACACATTTCGATGCTATTCTGCTGTTCTTATTTCCTTCAATATTTCATAATGTATATTATCAAATCATCCCAATTTCTGAAATTTTCTTTGATATGGCTACAGATTTGTGTGATCCTTACAACCAGCTGAGCACAAAAATATATGCCAGTTACACTTTTCATCCCAGTCAAATAATTGAATGACCCGACACTTTCTTTGATTTGATGAGTCATGCATTTATGAATTCACCATTGTCTATCAAAATTGTTTCTGTAATATTCTGAAGTTCTTATTTCCTTCAATATTTCATAATGTATATTATCAATCATCCAAATTTCTGAAATTTTCTTCAATATGGCTACAGATTTGTGTGATCCTTAAAACCAGTTGAGTACAATCAAATATGCCAGGTACACTTTTCTGGTCCTGTTATATATATATTCCAGCGAGAGTGCTAATTCTCTTTGAGATGAAATAACTGAATGACCCGATACTTTCTTTTTCCTTTTTTCAATTCGTTTTGAAATGCCAAGAATGCGGTATGCTTTTGCAACCTTATTGTGTAGAATTTTGCTTTTATTTTATGTTCTTTTGCCTTTTTCCTTTCTTAATTTTTTACCATCTAGATATATGAGTTTGTTCCTCTTATCACTGTTTTTAATCAAACCATTATTCTTTGTCTCTTTTTCTTTTTTTTTTTCAAAAAGTTCCTTTTATTCAAATGCATCGTATGAAAAGTTCAATGTTCATTTCAGATCTCTACAATCTGGTATCGTCTAACATTTAACAACGGAGAATTCAAGGAAACATCTGCAAATTCTCTTTTGAAGAGCTTAACCAAAAGGCACTTTCCAATGAAGAATAACAAAGATTTCTGTATTCCTTCTTGTATGATAAATGCTCAGTAGAAATAAATTAGACCTCACTGCAAATCATTTTAATTCATCACTACCAACAGCTATTGCCAGAAGGAAACTACAATTGGAGCAACATACTGGTATATTGATCAATTCATGCAATTGCCAAGAAATTATTTTTTTCTTGGTGATTGGAAAGGGCTAGAGGAGGCAAATACCACATAGCAACGGATGGACATGGTGGAGCTAAGAGGAAAGAGGAGCTGTTGCCAGACCTACAGATACACAAGCAAAGCTGTGATTCCATATGGTTAGGATCAAATTGCAGAATACTTTCATGCCTCTCGAGAATGTCATTGGATTAGTATTGCTGGCCTTCGTTAATTTTCCTGATTTCTTTTGTTTCTTCGAATTCTATCCTAAATTCTCTTACTGTTCGGATCAAATTCAGCCTAAAGAGCGTCACATCTTCTACCTGCAAAATCCTATGCTTGTCCTGCAATTTTTTGAAGTCTAAATGGACTCAAATGTTGCTGTTATACAAATAGCTCTGCGAATATCAACTAATCAAGGTGCACGTGTCCTTAAATTCAGCTTGAAATAGAAGTAACCGTGTACAAGCTGCTTGACAAAGTTGTCATAAGGAGTTCTCCTGCTGCTATTTGTAATGATTTTTAACAGACCTCAAAAATGTGGTGAGTCTGCATAGTTTTTCCCACTAGACCATCTGTGCTTATCAGATCCTAGCTTAAACTTATTTGATAACTGTTCTTGTCCTGCAATTTTTTGACGTCTAAATGCACTCAATTGTTGCTATTACACAAACAGCTCTGCGAATATCAAGTAGGTCAAGGCGCACGTGTCCTTAAATTCAGCTCAAAATAGAAGTAATCATGCACAATCTGCTTGATAAAATTGTGGTAAGGAGTTCTCCTGCTGCTATGTGTAATGATTTTCAACAGACTACAAAAATGTGGTGAGTCTGCATAGTTTTTCCCACTATCCGTTCTTTCAGATCCTAGCTTAAATTTATTTGATAACTGTGGCCACGAGATCTGCTTCATCATAATTACAACTATTTGAATGATTGAGGCCATATCCTGTCACGATTCTGCTATATGTTTAGTAAAACAAATACAAGAACGACAGGTAAACATGGGAAATGAGGCTCTAAAGATTGTAAAGTATAAAATATTGGTGATCCACATTTTCTTTCATTTATTCAGAAAGCAGAGTCAACTTTCTCACCTCATATTTTAGAGTGACGAAGCATGCGTGTGTTTTCAACAATGGTTACATTTGCCAGGAGAGTCCATGCAGATGTGGATTCTACATGATAGGTGAGATGTACGACTCCATTAGTACTTGTATATGTTAAATCAGACAGGATAAAACTATTTCTCGAAAGAGAAAAGAATTTTTGGAGGTTCCCAATGCTTTAATCTGAACTTGATGATACAACTTTGCTAAGTGATTACAGTGGTAAGCGCAGTCCTAAGTTAATAGTTTGCAACGCTTTTTATAATTATCCGCTGCTAAAATGTTCTTTATGTTCTTTTTTCATGCAACGTTAGACACATCTTATGGAACTATTGTCCCAGTTTCTGAAACCCTCTTCACTGCTGCTGCAGATTCATATGATCCCCAGAATCGGCTCAGCAGAAGCATATAGTAAAGATACTCTTTTCTATTCCTTCAGTATAATTTTTGTTGGTTTTTTTTTTTTTTTTTTTCCCCTATTCCTTCAGTATGATTTTGTCAGAGTAACAGACTTGGTTTCTCTGCTCAGAACAAATGGCTCAGGAATCCATTTCTTTCTTACTTCCCTTTTTTTCTTTTTTTTTCTTTAAGTTCAAATAACCTCTATAAATCGGATATGAGCTAAGAAATTACTCCTACTTCTCCTATTGCTGTGATTCACCTTGGATTTTCTTTTCTTTTTCTTTTTTTGCTTCTATTAGGTATTTAATAGGGAGGAAAATCCCATTGAGTGACTGTTGGACAAAGTTGAGCACAGATCAAAGTTACCAATTCACAGACCTGCGACAACATACCAAAGCTGAAATTCAATTTGGTGAGTTTTAGGATCCGTTAATGGCAAAGTTTTAGAATCCATTAATTTCCCTGATGTTCCTTTCTTTCTGCACCCTGCAACTTCAATCTGAGAGAACGTGATGCTTGTCTCAGATCTTATTGAAGTTGCAGTGCACTCAAATATTGTGGTATTACAAGAAATTGCCTCATTGCCAGTATCGAGTAGGTAAGTCAAGGTGACAGTGTATATAAATCCAGCTTGGAACAGATCTGGTCATGTTCAATTAGCTTGCTAAACTGGTTCAAGGGAGTTCTCCTGCTTCTAGTTCTTATGTTCTAGAATCACCAATATGTGGTGACTGTAAAGATTTTTGCTCATTTGCTCAAGTTTTCTGATTGAATCTGAGCTTAGCCTTTTTTTTCCCATTTTTCCCTTTTATTCAGCATCTCGGTAGATGAGTTTGTTCCTGCTTACCTCTGCTTGTTGGCAGAGTTTGTTATGCGTTGTTCTTATAGATTGTTCAAAACTTTGCAACTCTTTGTGCTTTAGACTTGGCCCTAGGCCATCTTGTTCTGACATTTAGATGTGTATGTATAAGCCAAATCGAAAAAAATTCAGATGTTGGCATTAGAACGTTTCCTTCATTTCTTGAAGACGAACCATTTAATGTGGTTCCAATAACTATTCTTTCTCTGTATGTTTGAGTGAATCTTTCATAACGTTTTTCTTTGGAATATTTCATGATTCTAGAATATCCATCTGGTTGATTAACTGACAAGCTGCTGAAAGGTTTTGGAAGTGGAGGAAATGAGCAAATTAAAAAAAAAGGGAAAAAAAGTGATGAATCTAAAAGAAAAGGATTTATTACCTCGATATTTCAGATCAGACTTGCCCTTTAGTTAGTAAAGTTGCATCTTGAGCATATATCTTTGACTATTAAGGATCAAAATTAGTCTCATATAAAATCAAGATTTTCTTGGTTGTACAGCTTGTCAGTGCGTGTGAAACTGTGAGACACAGAGATATGACGAAGGCGACCATTTGTTTTTGATGCCTGATCTTATGTCAGAAGCTTGAGTTTCACATCTTAAGAAAAGAAAAGTTCCAAATAATTTTGACACTGTTATTTAAGCAGCCATAGTTTTATCCCGGAAACAGTTCTGTACTCCATTTGTGAATATAATACTTCAAACTTATCCAGGTGCAATATGTTTTCGTTGCTGATCACAGAGGAAGAGAAAAAGTTCCTTATAATACGTGTTCTGATTGTTTGACCATCTGCTAAACTAGCACTCCCATAAAGTTTGCACATGTCTAATACTCATTCTCTATTGCTTAGGTTGATGAAAGATATGTATTCAGGTAGTCCTTTAAGTTTGAATTAGCCCTTAATAGAGGATGTAGTTCATTAGAGATGCTCAACAAATGAACTCCATTTGTGAAGTCTACATATGTATTTTCTGTTCTTTCCAAGAATTCTGCCCCTAGACTTGAAGACATTTGGAAACATCTAAAGGATTCATTGTATCTGTTGCTGATGAAACCTAGGTGAAAATGGTCCAAGTTACTATTAACTTTGTGTTTATGAAATACTTTGGCAATTTTCCCCAATATAAGGTTATACAGAACTTTTTATTTTTGTTCTATTGCCTTTGTTTTTACTTTTGTTATATTGCTTTGCTTTTCTTTTATTCCATTGCCTCGCAAATCTGAGAAAGGGCATATACACAACTCCTGATTTTGCAGGTCCTTCAAAAAAGAACATCTGACATTTTAGTAGACATAGGAACTATCCTATGCTGTCTTAGCAGTTTCAGTATCTTTCTCTACTAGAAACTTTTTCCTGCAAATTTCATGTATGAATGATCTGATTCTATTTCTTTCTTTTCCTTCTAGGTCCTTCATTCGCAAGTTCCTAAAGGAGCAGCACACTATACAGAAGATTGAAGGACAGCCAAAAGAAATCAACGAATTGTTGGAGCATGCATTGATGACGTGATAAGCTTCTTGGATTGCTAGCCTGCACCAAGTTCCTCAGTGGAGCAAGGTTCTTGGCCAAAAGCCCAAAACTTTCCGATTTCTTGTGTTATCTCACTCATCTGAGGCTTGGCATGAGCTGCTTAACCTACATTCTCATGCTTTTCTTGATCTTCTACTTGATAGAAAAGCCCTGGATTCCAGCATTGTAGCCCAGCCTGCCATCATTTTGAATGTCTGCTCAATCTTTTCCTTTTGCACTATCTACAGGTAGCGATTGCTCCTCATGGAGTCTCAAGAAGTGACAAAAGAGCAATAGAAATTGCATTTGCTCCTTTTTGTATCCCCAATTGGCAATTTAAGAAATTTCACTGCAATGGTTGCCGGCTCCCAAGTTTGTTCCTGTTAATACAATTTTTTTAGCTTGGTACGAAACTTTTGGTTTAGCAATATACAAGTTTTAGCAATTGCTCCTTATGACCTTCGTCTATGCATTTGTTCTCAAAATTTCAGCGCTCAAGAGTCTCTAATTGGTCTTTGAATCTGCAATTGAGTGTTGGTGCCATGAAAACTGGATACACTTCAAGAAGCTAGTTCTTAACAGCACAAATATTCAGTTCTTCTTAAAATTCTTAATCTATTGGAAAAGACTATGGTAATCAGGTAAAAATACATAAATTGCAATCCTTTTGTTAAAAACACCATGCACAAAGTCAATTAAAATTTTGATTTCTCTATAATTAACTAAGAATACTACTTGTGCACAGTAATGAACACTACACGAAAGAGTAGACTATGTTTTGTTGCTGTTATGTAGAGTGTGGGGGGAGTAATATAAAGGAAGCCTTTGAAAGACTCAGAATAGCTCTAGGCGTTAAGAACAATGAAGAACGATATCATATCTAGTCAGATCGATTTTTAAAGTTGTTAGGCTCGATTTAATTTTTTTGTCTTTCTCAATTTAACGTTTTTGTCTTGAGCTCAAATTTTCTGCAAGCTTAAAGTTTTTGAGTTTCATCTCGAATCTTTTGTGAGTTATGTAAAGTTTTCTTTCAATAGTATTATTTTATCAATAGCCAAGTTTTCTTTCAACAGTATTATTTTATCAATAACCACACATATATGTATTATATAAATGTTTTACTATATTAAATAAAAATAGAGATTATTGGAGCCTTATTGGACCAAATTGTTATAAATTCGAGCTTGATTTCACAAGTTGATTCGACCAAATTCGAATGTAAATGAAACCACAGTGAACTATTCGTTAACAACTTCATGAATTTGCGGTACCATAGTTTGACATTGAAGTCAAGGAGTCCTGAAATATCTATACTTTACTATACTATATATAAAGGGAGAGCAAGCTTATGCCTTATGGTGTTAATGATTTTAGTCACTTTATATGATTACATGTTTACCGTTATTTCATTTAAACTTTAAAACTTCAATTCTTCCTCTTCATCCTTTCCATGATAGTTTTAGGTTTTAAAATTTCAAAGTTCGATTTCTTCCTCTACAATGATATTTTAATTTAATAACTTATTATAAATGATCTATCTATATCTATACTTATTAAAAGTGCGGATCTGAATTAGTGCATTTGTTTCCGACAATACTCTCAATATGTAATTTAATGTCTATATTATAGCAACACGTCTTCATTATTGTTGAGGCTATTCATGTAATACTAGCGATAAATCTTTACTTAAAAATATAGTCTTAATTGAAAAACTTTCTTAATTTTCTTGAGGAATAAAAGTTTCAATTGGAAATGAAATATAGCTAAAGGAAAATAGAAAAGAAAATTTCTTAGTTAGTAAGCATGAATGCTATAGATCTTCCGGTGCAGTTCTTGAAAATCATGAATGATAGGGAAATTCTGTCAACTGTTTAGGGAAAGAAAGCTTTTGGAAAATAAAATCACATAATCACAGGACCAGAAAAAAAAATATAAAAGACTAGTCAGAAAACAATGCTTATGCAGTTTCTTTGTCACTCTGTTTCTTTACTTTTGATCCGTCGTCGTAAAGTTATCTTTGGTTGAATTAAAATGTTGTATGGATTGGAACAAAAATTTTCTGGCATCAAAAGTAGTATAAAAGCTCCTTTTTTGTTATTAGTCACTGAAGTTCTACTGTAAAAATTGGATTAGGAAATGCAATTTTTGAGGAGTGATTTCGGAAATTGAACAAGACACTGAAAAATATCGGGAAACAATTGTTTGAGAATTAATCTTAAGAACCCTATCAAATAATCTTAAGATGGTGCAATAAAAAAACTTTTATTTAGAGATGCCTATAGGTTTCATCTACTGAAGGATGAACCACTTAGTTCAGGACAGAATTGACAGTGCATTAGTTGATTATAGACTGACCCGACAGATAATATCCTTAAATGACTTTAGATGGATTAATTATTGGTCCCACTGTAGACTTTGCAATGCGTGGGTGTAAAAATTCGCAGCATTAGCATTGATCAAGAATTGAAGGCATTGCAAAGTTTCCAAAACTACCTTGAACACAATTAAGGTCTACACTTTTTTTTTTTAATCAGCAAATGAATTTTTCAACACGGAATAACAATTTGACTTGGGTAAACGTCAAGAAAGCTTGAAGCTGGCTGAGGTAAACAATTTGACATAGGTAACACTTTGAACACGGAATAACTATTTGACTTGGGTAAACGTATATGTTATTTTGTAAATTTTATTTGAAAGAAAGTCAAACTTTGGGTGACAACAAAGTGCAATTTAGTTGGTAAAACACTTTACTTGTAAGGATAGAGTAATCAAGGGGATAAGCATGAAACTATTGCCGATCCTCTTTAATAGAAAAAAGAAAGATAAAAGAAAAATTGGATTTATTTGTAATGTGGACTATTTTGGTTATAGAGTTAAGCCAAAAATAATTAGGGCATAAAAATTTGTGAGAATGTAAGTCATGAATAATTACAACCCAAAAAATTCCAAAAAAAAAAAAAACGATAGAAGATAAATTTCATAAAACCATTAAAATTTGAATTTCAAATTCAGACTAGTTGTCATACTAGTATATGTATGGGAGAAAAGAATAAATCAATAATATAATATCAATAACACCATAAAAACAAGCCTCCTATTTATAAGTTAGATGACTTGCTAAACAAGTCTTGAGGTCTTGACCACCACAATAAATTACCTAATAATACCAATTTCTAAATAATAAAACTGCCATAATTTGACTCCAATAAACTACTAAAAACTTGATTTTACTAAAATATTGCTACTAAACAATAACATATATAGAAACTTCTATTTTTTTTAGTTTTGATTTAATATGCTAACATTACCTCTCTTAAATCAAACTCTCTCAAATCGATTCAAACACAATCACAATTAACAATCTCCTTGCAAATTCTAATATCACTTTGTATTAGTCCATCGTCTTCAAA
Organism: Coffea arabica; assembly: GCF_036785885.1. Lineage (NCBI taxonomy): Eukaryota > Viridiplantae > Streptophyta > Magnoliopsida > Gentianales > Rubiaceae > Coffea > Coffea arabica. Next base: position 24,953,536 of record NC_092323.1, on the reverse strand, counting down.
CATTTCTCTCGATGCAACAATCCATGCACCTAGAAAGATTGTTTTCGTAGCATAATTTGATGTCAATTTATTGACAATTCACTTTGTAATTTTAATAATTACAACTTATCATATAGGATTCTTCTCCAATCTTTGTCTTTATAATAATTTTTAGACCAATTTTACGGTCTAATCTTCACCGACTGGATACTTCATGGCTAACCTTGTGATCTAACTTGATCAACTGACTTCTGACAATGGAAACATCTAGGACTAATTTGTAGTCAAGTCAATTCTTCAATGTTCACAGGTACTCTAGGATCAATTTCTTGAACCTAAGGCACTGATACCATATGTAAAACCCACAAAATCTGCCAAAAAGCTGTAAGAGATAAATTTTGTAAAACTAATATATATGGGGAGATAATTTACATACATAAAAATATCTTGTATTGAAGAAGAGGAATATATCAATAACACCATAACAAAAGCTTATTAAATTTTACTCTTTACTCTTCTCAACTGACAACAATAATAATAAGACTTTTATTTGTAGACTAGATGATTTAGTAAATAAGTTTTGATAACCACAATAAACTACCTAATAATACCAATTTTTAAGTAATAAAGCTACCATATTTTGACTCTAATAAACTGCTAAAAACTTATATTTCACTGAAATACTAGTACTAAACAATAACATAAAAACTTCTAGTTTTTTAGACTTATTTAATCTGCCAATAGTTCAAAGTCTGCAAATTGAAGTCAGTGGTTCTAGCTATTGAACAATATTTTAAAAGAAAACTTAGAAAATCACATAAGAATTAATGTTTTAGGTGCCACGATTTAAAATATGTTCTTATGCTGTATATCGACTTCTAAATTATTTAACGTCTAGGTATTCCCTCTTAAGTGCATTGTGATGACTTCACGGCATCTTGTCTATTTATGCTGATGGGTTAATTCTATTTTGCAAGCTTGAGATATACTCAATTCTCACTTTGGTCTTTGAACTTTAGTTTGGAACACTTTGCCCCCTCAAGTCTTAAAGTCATCTAAGTTTTGTCCAATAGTTAACAAAATGCACAAAAACTAACAAAAGAATCAGTACCCTGGGTTACCTTACAGCTAAAACTAGAATATTTTATTAACGAAGAGTGACCCTTGATTACCTTAAAATTAATGGGATTAGAATATTCCCTTAATAGAGAGTGACTGTCATTATTTGTTTCACGTATTCCTGAATGATTGTATGAAAGTATGACAAGTTTAAGAGTTTAGAGAATAAAATATCCTAAACTTTAATTCAGAGGACCAAAATGAGAGTTGTGTATGCTTCAAAGGTTTAAAATGAAATGAAATGAACTCTTAAGTATTACTTTGAGAAGTAAGAAATGAAATTTAAATTTGAAATTTGAATTCAATTCAGGCATACCTATTCTCCCATTTCACCGTGTATCAAAATGCACCAACCACTTGGTTGGTGTCAACACATGCAAATTATAACCTTCGCAGGAAATGCGGACTGAACATCATGCGGGCAAAGTTGGGGATCCGGACTTCCTGAAAATTGAAGGACATACATCCTAGCACGATCAACAGCAAGGTTCGCATACTTTTTATGAAACAACCCAATAGCTATGGCATTATCAGTCCAATTACTATTGAACTAGCATGTAATTCATTGCCCACTAAGTGTTTTTTTTTTAAAATTTTAAAACATTCTGTTCCAAGATAAAATGCATTAATATATTTTTATTCAAATATTGGATATTGAATACACGTGGCATTATTACATTGAATTTCTATATACGTATAAGTACATTACATTTATCTCCTAAACTACGTGCCCATCGTATATAATACTTATCAAGCCCACTTCTTCCACTGAATGCACATACGCATGTCAACAGCAGAGTCAATTGCTTCCCACCCAGCTGGGCTCATCTTCATTCTCTCTTACCTCCATCAAGATCTCCTCTAGATTCTCAACTGCTATAAATAGCAAATTGAGTTCCACAATGAATCTATGCATGTCCATATTAAGAACTGCACACATCCCTAAGAACACGACATGCTCCATGCCACAATCCTTTAGGATCCTAAAAAATTTTGCCATATCTCTCCTATTTGCCATTCTGATGGAACACTTGCACTCATCACCAGGTGCTTATACTCCTCCAAAATGCAGCGTATCTAATACTCTCCAGCCAACTAGGCATCTTGGACCCATGTTTTCAAACTCGAACTGGACTGACCAGTTGAATTGCGAACCGATCAAGTGTTCGGTTCGAGTCATCCTCAAAAGCTGGTTGTCAAAAACTTGGTCAAACCCAGATTTGACCGAAAACTGGCAAAACCAGCTAGAACCCAGTTTTTAACTTCCAAAAAGTTTCTTTCCTTTCCATGTGTAAGGGACGTCGTAGACTGTGCAAGTTTTCCATCGTCTTATTTATTGCAATAGAACCGCCTTCCAGCCATACCCATTAAATTCTGCTACTACTTGAATTTCAAACATTAAATTCCTCTAAAAAATTTCAAACATTAAACATAAAAGAAATCAGTGCTATGAGCCGATTTTTCGATTTTTCTAATCTGACGGTTTTTTTTTTCCTTCTCTTTGACCATGTAGAGAGTTTTATACCTTTGCAACTTTCCAATAACTTAAAAATCCAAATGAAATGGTGAATGTCAAGCAATTCACTTGGAGAGTGTAGCATGATTTATGTCATGACCACACATCATTTTTCTTCTCAACTTTGCTGTCATTTATAGAATATGGAGGAAAAGAAGGAGATCCCTTCTTCTTTGCTTGAATTTGAGATTAATTCATGGCTTAGATGAATTGTTCATTTTATCGAATCTAAAATGTGTCATTAAGAACCCAAATTAAGAGAAAAGTTCCATTCTGTAAATTCTTTAAGTTCTTGAAAGATTTCATATTGAATAGGAAAAATAGAAAAAAAGACAAGAAGAGAGAGGAGGGGAAAGAGAAAGAATGAAGAAAAAAGAAAGTTTTCATGTTTGTTTATTGTGTGTGACGAAAGAAAAAAATAGAGTTCTGGTATAGAGAAAGAAGAAGAAAAAAGGAAGATTAAGAGAGAGAGTGAGAGAGAGAGAGAGGGGGGGGGAGAGAGATGAGGAGGAGGAATTGATAGCCAAAAAGAATAAGGAAGAAGATGGATTAGATTTGATATTTGTTAGCATATTGATGAATATCCTAAAAGTTTATGTTAATTGCATTTTGGCCTTTCATTATTTTAACAAAGTGTAAAATAACCTATTATATTTTCCAAGTTACATTTTTATAATTTTTAAATTGAATCCTTTTGTACTAAATCTAAACTTATCATACATGTAAATGAAGTTGTAAACCACTAATTTAAGGATAACTTTTATATATTAATTTGTTTATATATTTATGACATCATCCGATTTGACCCCCAATCTAACCGATTGAACCCATTGACACCTGATCCCTGAGGTCGACCTAGTTGCTGTCTGGTCCAAGTTTCAAAACATAGTCTTGGACAGGAAAGGATCTGAAAAACGTGACATTTCAATTTAATGTCCAATTTCAAATATAAGTTCTCTCTCAATTGCTTTACACACATCATCATTTTGTGCACCGTTCCATCTCCACGTGGCAGCAATCAAGATGAAAGCGGGATAATTGAAATTTGAATTCAAATTTAAATTTCAAATGAAGAATTTGCTTTGTTGAGTACGAATATCCGTTCTTGTCAAGCATGTCAGATGCAAACTTTAAATCTTGGAAAGTATAGTTTAATCCTAGTTTACCAATAAAACAAGGGATAATTTCAGAAACTTCCCCTGAGATTTTTCGTAATATCACTCAGCTCCCCTGAGATTTTTAAAATCTCACTTGCCTCCCTTGATTTGACATGTTTTGATTTTTTGGTTAAATACTTATTAAGAGCAAGGGTAATATTGTCAATTTATGACGTTTAATAGGAATATTTAGTCTTGTCAAGTTGACAAGGGATGTAAGTGAGATTTTAAAATTTTGAGGGGAGCTAAGTGATATTATGATAAACCTCAAGGGAGGTTTCTGAAATTATCCCATAAAACAATGTTCATTATTTTTCAGGTCATGCGTGTTTTTTTTTTTTGAAGGAAAGGCTATGTTTTCAGACTTGGACCGGCAATCAACTCGGGCAAACTCAGGGGTCAGGGGTCAATGGGTTCGACCGGGATCGATAAGGGGTCAAGCTGGATGACGTCATAAATACGTCACTCACAAAATTTACAAAATAGAAATCCCATACATGTTCAATCCTTGACAAATAGCAATCCAAATAAGGCAACAAGTTCATGTTCAATCCTTGATAAATATCAATACAACACTAAAAAACTGGCACAATCAGAGGATTCTTACATCTTCCCGCTTGTTCAATACTGAAGGACCTGAAGTGAGGATTATACTACTAATTGAGAAATTCACTAATGGACCAAACCAGCAAAACTTTATGTTTTACATCCCATGTTCTAGCCACAGTCAGAATAGAATCTAAAGAATATAGTTAATATATCTAAAAGATGCAATTGCAATCCTTGGCACTTAAGAATGGCGTCAACATGTTGAATTAACCTCCTACTCAAAATGCATATTGTATGTCATAAAGGCCACACTTTTTTTCAAACTCACATAAAAGAAAAGCATATCTGAAGCATCTTGAGACCATCAAAAGATTCACAAGAATTTTCAAGTCATATCAACTTTAGGAACTACAAGAGTATATGAACCCAGATTTTTTATAAGTTACCACTCTATCAAGAATGTAGCACTCGATTCGAAACAAAGAGACTGCCAAATCTAATTATGAAGAACATACAAGATCAATACAAACCAGACCAGCATGCAAGAACTTAACCTTTTTGTAATCTAACTTGCATACTATATTTGTCAATTATCACAAAATTGAAAGTCTAGAATTTAATAAGCAGGTTAAAGCTCTCACTTAATACCCTGCCATCAAGTTTACATGAAACTTATAACTTTCTGTTATATATAAGTAACTGAAACCATCTGCCTAGCTAAGAGCATCTTTTACAATGTCCCCAGTCAATCTTCGTCATTATAGTCAAAATACTGCCAATGAAGTGGTAGGAAAAAACACTGGAGGAAAACAAACCAATCAATAAGGAGGTAAGACCGACGAACCAAGCAAGAAAGAAAGGTTCAAAAGGGTTTTCGTTTCCTTTTCGTAAGTAACCAGAAACGCCAAAAAATGTTCAAGTCCTTGAGGCCTAATTCCTCCGAATCAAAGAAATGGCCCAATAAAAAATGTCCAGAGAAAAAGGGCAGAAGTATTCTTCTATTCCATCTATTTTTCCCCCACAATAACATCTAGAGCATAACTATTTTCTTTCCATCATCAAGCAAAAGTGAAGAATATAATTAGTCTTAGATTCTAAAAATTACAAGATTGAGCTCTGACCTCGCGCATTGCTTGAGCCTTGAACTCTGAAGAAACTGGCAGTGCTGCAACGGTGGAGGCTAGAGGTTGAACGACACATGATCGGCGGCAATCGCGATTAGGAAACGATCGGTGATTATGAAGAGACGGCAATGGAGATTTTTAGGGTTAATCTCAGATTCTCAGGAACGAACGAAAGAGAGAAGCAAAGAGTTGCGTTTGTCTAATTTCGTTCCATTTTTTTCCTTTTCTTTTTGTTTTTTCAGTCAATCAAGTATTGAGTCAAACTTTTTATTAAAAAAAAAAAGGCAGAAAAAGGAAAAAAGAAAAAATCGGGGTTAATTTGATTCTACGGCTCACCGGTAAAACCCGAGTTCTGATCGGGTTTGACCAATTTTTTAATCCTTGAGTTTTTTACCTAGCTCGGACCGGATGCCTGGCCAGTTCCCTGTTCGATCGGTTCAACTGACCGGTCCGATCCGAGTCTGAAAACACAGATTTTTTAATCCCCGAGTTTTTTACCTAGCTCGGACCGGATGCCTGGCCAGCTCCCGGTTCGATCGGTTCAACCGGCCGGTCCGATCCGAGTATGAAAACACAGATTTTTTAATCCCCGAGTTTTTTACCTAGCTCGAACAGGATGCCTGGCTAGTTTCGGTTCTACCGGTTCAACTGGCCGTTCCGATCCGAGTCTGAAAACACAGGGAAAAGGTCGTGCTTTAGAACGCAAAATAGTGTGGGATATTAAAACTCCTCATACCACAAAGTGAATAGCGCCGGCTTTGTTCCATCACTATCTTATTTACCGCCACCTCTTTCAAGAGTCAAGTGGTTGAAAACAACGAGAAAGTGAGTTTTCATCCCTGTTTTCTTTATTTTTTTTCATCTATACTATATTTCAAGAAAATCCCAGTTCTTAATTGTGTAATGGCAGTCGTGGATTATGTAAATTGTCTTTTTCTCATTTCAATCTCGGGTGCCTAATTTCTTCTGACTTGTCTACTGTTCACTTGGACTGCTAATCTGGTTAATATTTCTTGTTTTGTTCATTTTTCCCATATTTCAGACTTGATTGAATATTTCACTACTGCTGATTGAGCTTCTTTCTTTGTTTATTTTCTTTTCTTTCAAAATATTCAGATTGGTAATCTATTACTAGTCAATGTTCTTAAACTCGAATCGAATAGCGATTCGGCTAAACTATTGGGTTAGCGGTCAACTGGTCGAATTGATCGGACCATTCTAAAAAATTTACTGACATCAGCATGATGTCATAATTATTTTATATTTTATAAGTTTCAAAAATATTGCAATTAAGTTCTTGGTTTTATTCGGCCAATCATAGAAAATATTCCAAAAATATTAGACTTACAATCAAATATGAACCTAATAATTATATATATAATTGTAAATTCATAACTAAAATATGTTCATTCTCGAAAACTACTTGAAAAAATACATTAAAATAAATTAATACGAGTTGGAATCACTAGTGTTAAATTAATAAGATCATAGAGATGAATATATTTTGATTTAGAGATCATTCAGAAAAGCGAGTAATTTTGGTATTTACATTAAGTGGATGATGTTTTCTTATTCCTATTAATAAATGAAAGTGTTACAATTTAGGTAACTCAAATTATGTTTGAAAAAAATAAAAGAAAGAAAAGTTTGAGAATCGGGTCAACCAGTCGAACCGGATTACTGATTTCATTGATTTTTTACGGTTTTAATTGATTTTTAATCAAAATGGTTCTGTTTTACAAACCAACTCGAGAAGAAGGTCGGTTCACAGTTGAACAAGTGAAACTGACCGATCCGGTCTGGATCTAAAACACTGTTGCTAGTGGCAATTTGCCCATTTGAAAATAAATTACATTTCTAATCGCTTGTTCAAGTATTCTCTGTTTTGCCACCGAAAAAAGGAGAAAAGAAAATCACTAGTAACTTAAATTCAGGGATTGATTTACTCAATATGATGTCATACCCTCATCTAGTCAGTCAACAAATATTCACGAAATCGCTGCAACGTATGATTATGCTTCTGGAATTCATTATGGGCAAAAAAACAAAAAAAAATCTAAGCCTACTGATATAGCATATCATGCTTGTATACATAAGTATGCAAAGGAATATTTAAGAGGCAACAACAAAATATATTTGGATTGAAAATTATTTGAAATTTTTTAAAATAATTGTTGTAACACTTTTTGTGATATGATGCATGTAAAATACAAAAAGTAATTATAATATAAAAATTAATTAAAAAATATGTTTATGATGATTGCAACTAATATTCTGTAAAAAATCAACAATCCAAACACACCAAATTCTTGGTCAATAGGCCCATCAATTTTAATGGTAGAACCTCATTTGTTTTGTATGGGGTCACCAGCAGCATATTCTCTTGATAAAGTTTTGACGAAAGATGGAAAAGTCTTGTGATATTATCACTATCATTAGGCCTGTCAACGGTTCGGGTCTAGACCGGATCCATCAATTTATTCCGGGTACGGGTAAGGATATAATTTCGGGACCCGAACCTGGACCCGGATCCGTTTTATCAAACAAAAAAATGGGTAGAATACGAAATATGATATTTCGACCCGTATTAGACCCGAACCCGAATATAAATTAATTAATAATTTAAAATATATATATTTATTAATATAATATCCCAAATTTAATTCTCTACTATTATCCAAAAACACACCAAACCCTAATATCCCTTTGGTATTAGACGAGCGCCGCTGCCACATCTGATATCTCTCTCACCCTCTTCTCTTTGGCTGTCCCCAATTTGACAATTTCAGTCGTCCCATTTCCAAGCTTCAAAGAGGAGCAACTGAGCAAGGCAAAATCTAAGCTTCCAGCCCACCGTCTCTATTTCTGGGACTGTGTAGAGTGGTTAAAATTTGGATGAATAAAAAGACGAGGGTTGTGCACCAGATAAATATTAAATGTGCGGGGCCTAGTTCAGGATACAAGAGAAATGGAGGAAATGAAAGCAGAGGTAGGTAATCTTGTGTTGTTTGTGAGTTCAAACAGAAATGGATGCTGGTAAAAGAAGATTACTTACTTCGTTCAGATATGCCCTTTCAGTCCCTTGCCTCCGAGAAAGGACGGATTCAGAAGTAGAAGGGTTTTTTGTTTTGCAACCTCTTTAAGAAGAGAGCTGACTAATTGAATGACTGCGGGGGAGAAGGATAGGACAACAAGTAATAGGAAATGTACCTGGGATTATTAATTGTTACTACTTAATTGGATCTGGTTTCGATTGCGGGATCCGGGTTTTCATTAACCATATAGTACTAAGGGCGAACGCCCGGTATCCACGTCGGACGTGGTCGTCCTCCGCGTGGCGCGCCGTGATTGGTCTGAATGAATTTCTCCCCTTCAGCTTTCCTTCCGGGTGTGGTCGTTGCATCTCTCTTCTTCCTGTTTCCTTGCCACTGTTCAGCCCTGCTGTGGCCTTCTGGAGTTGCTCTCTTGAGGTTGCCACGTCCTCCAGCTGCTCCCACTCCCACCTTGTTGTTTGCCTTCCAACCTTGTACGCCTTCTTGCTCCCCTGCCCTGTCTTTCATTTTGTACTGTTTCCCTGCTCCCCAGTCTCGTCTCCACCCACTCCATCCTGCCTCGCTCTTCCCCCACTTGGCTCTTCACCCACTTCCAACTGTTTCTCTCCCTTTTTTGTTCTGCTTCCCCCTTACAGAATACTGTTCCTGAGACTATCTTGCATGCCTTCGCCCGCCTGATTTGACTTCTTGCAGCCTGACCTATTAGGTGACTGCCATCATGAACCATGGTGCTTTTCCTCTTTGCTGCTCCTCATGAACCGCTATGTGGCCTTTTGTTCCCATTTTGGTGTTGTTGCTGCTCCTTGCCATTGCCCTCTCTGCTGAACCAGGTTATCTGTGCTGCTCTCTCGTTGCTCTGCTTGCACTCCCCCTCTCCCTGAACCCCGCCACTCTCCCTCTCCCTCTGTCGCCCCCTCCAGTTTTCGCTTTCTCCCTCCTCCCGCCCCCACCCTATTGTTCATTATAATTCAATGCTGACTCTGTTGCTTACACCCCCTTGCTTGGCGATACTTCAGCTCAGCCTTTGACCCCAACGGTACCCCCCCGTCCAAAACTCCCCTCTTGCCCTACAATTGTCCTCGGGTTACCTCCAAACAGAACCCGCCCTCTTGCCTAGCATTTGTTGGCGGCATTGTGTTCTTCCCATCTTTTGTTCTCGTGCTCCTTTTTGCTCCCTTTTCCTTCGATTTATTCACTATTTTTTTGCTCCTTATACTTGCTTCCCCTTTTGGTATGTGTCCTGCTTTCCGCCACTTTTTTAACCTTTATCTCGTTTTGCTTATGCAGGTCAGTTTCGGCTCGCTCCTCCACCGCGTGCTTCTCTTATCCTCCGTTTACTGCTTAAGGTATTTTGTCTTCTGCTTGCTTTCATATCATGCTGGTGTGTTTTAACCTGCTCTTGTTGCTTTCATATTTTGCTCTTTCAGCTGTCTCGTTCGATTATATGCTATGCTTCCTTTCTTTTCCTGCACTTAGCTTGCACTTTTTACTGTTGCTTTTCTTTTTCTGCACTCCTGGAATGTTTTTTTGTTTTTCCTGTTGCGCTTCCTACTTAAGGTATTTTGTCTTCTGCTTGCTTTCGTATCATGCTGGTGTGTTTTGGCCTACTGTTATTGCTATTGTTTGCTTTGCTTCTCCTGCTCCTCCCCCCTCCTTTTGCTCTTTCAGTTGCCTGATTCGATTATATGCTATGCTTCCTTTCTTTTCCTGCACTTAGCTTGCACTTTTCACTCTTGCGTTTCCTGGAATGCTTTTTTGCATTTCCTACCGAAGATATATCTCCACGCTGTCAGTTTTAATGCTCCTTGAATGCACATTATCCAAGGATGGATAAAAATGCTAAAAGGCGTAAAAGGTATGCAGAAATGCCACATGAGCAGAAAGCTGCCCTTCTTCGTCGCCGCCGTGAACGCAATGCCTCAAAAAAAAGAGGCACAACTGTGCCTTGTTCTGCTGAGGCAACTCGGTTTCAGAGGCCTAGCCAAAATAGCCACGACTATTTCTCTAGAACCCCTTTAGGTTATACCCAGACTGGCATTCTTTTGGCCGATACTGTGGATAGTTCCCTCCTGAATTCAGCGTTGTTAGATCCTGCCGCGAATAATTTGGTTCTCAACCAGTCCGGATATGTTGCTTCAAGCTCTTCTGCTGCACCAAACTTCTCCCCACCAGTACTTCCTCGAGGTACAGTCATCGTTATATGGCCTTCATTCCCATATTTTTCACGCTCGCTCCTCCTTCCTCTTACCTGTGGTCTTTACTTTTTGTCTGTGACCAATTGAGACCTCGTTGCTATTACCTGTAGTTTTTCCCTATCAGATTTCCCTTGTATGGAACCAAACGTGCATTGTGAGATGTACTGCATATTTCATTCAAGCTTCTTATTGTTGCCCAGGTTGACTACTATGTTTATGTTTATTTCATTCAAGAGAGACGTTTTTATTCTCTTCTATCAAGCTCATGCCTTTGCCATTTGTAACACGCTAGGCCCTTTGCTACTGTCACTTTTAAGGGAATAATAGCTAGCTACCCAGTGTTTCAGCCACAATGCCTGGCTACTCCCATTTATCATCATACACATTCCCTGTATTCCTATACTTTTGCCATAATGTTCAGACCTTTCCAGGAAGGAATCTTCATCATCCGCCTTCCAGATTAGCTCGCCTAGAAAGTGTCCCGAACGAGTCTCTCCTCCTTCCCACTGCTCCGAATTGTGAACATTGTGGTGCTAAACGTTTCCATTCAGAACCTCCTTCTTTTTGTTGCTTTGAGGGTGAAATTTCTATTGTTGCTCCTGCTATACCTTATGCTCTAAAGCGCCTATTCATTGGTGACGATGAGGAATGTGAGCACTTTAGAAAGAACTCCCGGACATATAATAATAATGTGGCCTTCACATCTTATGGTGCCAAATATGATCGTGAATTGACCAAAAATACAAAAGGGGTCTATACATTTCGAGTCCAAGGCCAGGTGTATCACTTCTTGGACAGCCTAATCTCTCCGTCTGATAAATCCTCAAGCGTTCAGCTCTACTTTTTTGACACTGATGAAGAACTCGTAAAGAGAGTTGAAATTTCTGATAAGCTTAGGCTGAGCACTCTTAGGCTGCTGATGACAATTTTCCAAGGAAATCCATATACCAGATTTTTTAAAAATCTTAGGGATCTGCCTGCCCTTGACAACCAAACGATTGTTCTAAAATGTTATCCTGGTCTTGATCAACGTGTCTTTAATCTTCCTACTGCCTCTCAAGTTCCCGCTATCTGGACCGAGACAAATGATGCATTTGTTGAGAAGAGCCCGCACATTCAGGTTTATAGCCATTCAAACGCAAGTTATAGAGTCCAATCGTATTACGCGTGTTATGATCCGCTTCAATACCCTTTTTTGTTCCCTAGAGGTGAATCTGGTTGGCATCGTGGGATCAAGAGGGTCTATTCGAGAAGGAACAAAACTGATTCTTTCAATCTGGATGCTGATATTGATCTCCCTTCTACTCAAAATCCTGCTGACTTATTCAGCATTGAAGATCTAGGCATGTCTATTTCTTATACTTATATATTTTTTCTGCTATAATGTTCTTTATGTTCACTCATATTATACCTTCATTTCCCCCCTTTTAGCTGCTCAGCGAAAAACCGAACAGGATTATACTGTATCTGCTAGGGAGTACTATTGCTATCGGCTGCAAATAAGAGACAATGATGATTCTATGTTGCTTCATATCCTCAGATTATTTCAGCAGTTTGTTGTTAGTACCTACATAAAAATTGAAACGTCTAGGCTAGACTTTCATAGGAAGAAGCAAACTGAAATTAGAACTGAAGTTCTTCAGGGGGTGATAGACAGTGTTGCTATAGGCCAGACACGAGGGTCTACAGTCGGCCGCCGAACGATATTGCCTTCTTCTTTTATCGGCGGCCCAAGAGCCATGAGGAGAAGATATCTTGATGCAATGACGGTCTTGCTTCTTTTATAGTAAGCTCGATATAACTGATTGTATGTTGAACCTGCCTATTTTCCATTATCCTGGAAATAACTTGCTGCATCCTATCCTTGGCTTGGCATTCTGCTTTGATTATATGTTACCTGTTTCCACATACATGCTCCTGCTTTTTTTGTCATAAGTTGCCTATAAACGAGTGCAAAGTGACGTTGAACATGCTCTGCTGGTTTCAGACAACCATTTCTTGTTACTAGCAACAGACTTTAGGGATGAAATTTGCCCATTCTTACCTTATTGATATGACAATTACAAAAAACATACTTGGCTTGACTTGCCTTATATTTTGTAAGTTTGATTCGGGTTATATCTTCATCTTCTTAATCTTGATTCTTTCGTTTCTGCCGGACAAAAATATTGCTCATTCTGTCTGCTCTACCAATAGTAATGAATCAGCAAAGATATTTAACTTACATGTTTTTTAATCTTCGCCAGACAATTTGATACACAAAATATACATCCCAATCAGTCTTCTTGGAATCTATCTTCTTCATTTAATTAAATGCTTATGTACATAAATTAATCATCCTCCGGTTAAATATGACAACCACTATTTATTTAATCTGCAATACACATTAAATGAAAAATGGAATTTCCCCTCCTTTAACTTTAACATACACGTTTTTTAATACCCTTCCCATTCAAGCAATTTTTATCTACCCCAGTAGTATAATCTAACTGTTAAAAATCTAATTTCCTCTTTCCCCAGATCTTTGTCCAAGTACAAATTGATTATAGAGAGCTTTCACTGTTTCTTTTCTCTCTTTTTGTCCCTTTGCTTATGAAAACTCATAGGTGGTTCAGTGTGACAAGTTATTCATGTCAGTCTGCACGAACTTCAGATCAGTTGTCTTTCATAAATAAGTTAGTAAACCTACTATTGCTCTCAGTCTCCACAAACTTCAACTCTATTGACTTTCAAGAAATCTGTGCTCCACACACATTTTGAACTACTGTTCATTCCTATTTTCTTTCATAACTTTCCTTCCCTACATGCTGACCCACTGTACTTCTTAATATATATCACTAACAAGCTCGTTTCCTTTCAGCCACATTTCAATGATCTTTATAATACCATCTTAGCCGGTTCTTCCTTTTCTCTACAATCTATCAACTAAGCTCTTTCCTATTTATACCATTAATCCTACAATTCTTTTTTTTCCCTTTATCGAACTCGATGGCAATCAACATTCACAGCAGTAATTCTTCGAACCAATCACCTAATAGTTCCAATGTCACTGAAGGATGTTTTTTCTTCAAATGCAACCAGCATGAAAAGGTAAAATTGTTTTTCCCATGTATAAATATATACGTCCACAGAGAAACTTCTATTCTACAACTTCATCTTTTACGCTTTCAACTTGCAGATTCTGACCTCCAGCTTTCACTATATCCTAAAACTGCATAACAAAACTAGCATCACTATTGTTCAAGGAAATGAAAGTTGGAATGTTCAAGTTGCAGACCAAAAATTTGGAGATGGATGGCCACAATTTCAAAAAAATAACTTGCTTGGCCAAGACAGCTATATCCTCCTGCGCCACATCGGCAACTTAAAATTTGACATTATTCAGTTCACAGAACTTAAAATGCACACTTATCTTAGATGGACAGTTCCTCTTGTTAATATTCTGCAATTGCAATATTCTGCAAATATTCATGGTCAGTATAACTAGCCTGCTTTTTCCTGCCGAGGATACGTAGACATTTATTCTGCATTTTTGACTCAGTGGTTCTCATCTCAGGTGATATCAAGCCACCAAATATTATATATCAGCATATATCCTCTTCCATCAAACCGGATATAACTCATAACATTATGAATTCTATATCTTTTTACCAGATTTACGACAAAAAGAACAGAGCCAAATTCGTGATTTTCAATTTTGCATATTTTAATTTGTACATTTTCATTACGGTTTTTTACTATTTTCTTTTTCCTTCCATACTAGAAAATACCAAAGTTTGTTAGCGTTTTCCTAAATGAAAAAAGAACGCCGGAACTCACTCTCAGAGCTGGATATAAACTCTTTCAAGTAAAGATGAAGGGCCGAGAGTTCAGCGACAACTGGCCTTCCTTTGTTTTCCAACACAATTTGCAGCTCAACGAGAAGTTAGTCTTCATACCAGAGACAGAAAAATCATTTACCGTGCAAGTCTACAAGACAGATGGATTCGAAAAAATTTTCCCCTAGTATCATAACTGTTAGGTTTCAGGGACACTATGCAGTGGAAAAAAAAAAAAATTTTCCCTAAAACTATCCAGAAATCACCCTAGATTTTACGTATGATGCATTAAAAAGAGGGTTATAGGATTACCTTAATCCTTGCGGCGTCTCCCTGTAGTGTTGTTGAGGATGGTCAGCCCTTGAGCAGTCCAACCATCCTGCCTCTACTGATATCCACGCTAGAGCAACCCTGGGTCATCTCACGAACTATGTATTGAAGAGCAAGAAAAAGTTGCTAGCCCTTCTTGCTCTTATTCGAAGTATGTGACGCTCACAGACTCTCCCTTTTGCCTTTTTGGTTACCTTCACCCTCAAAAAACCCATCCTCTATCTCTCCCTTAAGAGTTAAAAGGAGAGAGAGAGATAATAAGATAGAATGATGAGTCTTGCTGTCTAATTCAAAATCAAACGATAAGACTTCTCATCACACAAGACTCTATCTATTAGTTATCTGACAGATAAGAGATAATCGTTCACTCTTATCTACTCAAATAGGCCTGGGATTTATTTTCTTTTAAAATTAAACCCCTATAATTTACATAGTTTTAATCCAGGATTAAATCTCTATTGCGTGTGACCCAATAGGTCCCGAATAAATTGGTAATAATTATGGTTTAATAATTAGATAAAATAAACGACTTTATTTTATTATAACTTATAATAAAACATAAATCCATAATTCTAGACCACGAGCGGTGTCTAGCAACACATCGCGATTGCCCAATTTCTCGGAATTAGTCAAGGGAATTTGACCTAACCTTTCCGTGAAAAATTACCTTGTAATTATTATCCTTTCACCAAAGATATCCAATTAGTCAGGAATGAGGAATAAGTGCCAATTCCATGATGACTAATTAAGTTTTTCTAGTTCCCGAAATTTACCCTGAATTAGGTTAAATTGAAGACATTCTTCAATTTATCTAATAGTCGACTTTAGGGTTAAATTCCTACTAGTGGCCATCCGGATATCAACTTCTTCTATCAGAGTGGTAAATTCTATCTTGATGACCCATTTTCTTTACGTGCTTCACACTACATCCAACTTCTACACTTTAAGGTACTCATGAAGAGTAACAAGTAATTAGAGTCAAAATGTAGTGATTCACACTCAAGATGCTATGGTGATTTCAAGTCGTAGGATCACTTACACAATTTTCCACTAGAGATACACCATTGGTACTAGATAGATATCCTAACGGGATCTCTAAACGGATCACTCCAATGCATTTGAACTCTTCAAATCATCTACACATTAGCCTAGATATCTTCATACCATGGTTGATGAGAACAACCACTAATTACCTAATCAGAGGCTAACTGTGTACTAGTTTTACCGTACTAAAGATGTCCTATTTCATTAGAGTACTATAACTAGGGAATTCTAAAAATATTACTATAAATGCGATTGATATCTCATGGTCACCAACTCTTGTGACTACCATCACATCAGTAAATATTCTAAGGACTTTATCGGTTATAACTAATATTTAACAGATAAATAAGAAGTTATTAAAATACAAAACATATAATAAGGAATGTATAAAATAAAACAAATACATTGTTTTAGGGCATACACTCCAACAATAACTACTATGTACATTCTTATCTTTGATCTGTAATTTGTTAGCTTTATTCAGATGCCAGTCTAAATGCTATTCATATTCTCTTCATGCGTTTTAACCTCTAACCTTATTTTCATTCATCATGTCAGTGCCATCTCCTCTCCCTTTTTGCACCTTATCAATTCAATATTCGCTTCCCATAAAACTGTCAACTTGTAAGACCTAAATAATTACAGATCTTTACTGCTTCCCACCGACTGTACTTTATCACTTCCATTATTAAATAAGCAAATTTCAATTAACCGTGAGACCGCCACCTGCAAATGCAACTTGAATTCAACTTGCAACTGATAAAAGCTAAGCTGCAAATAACACTACCATTACTTACCAGTACTTACTAGTACTATAGTGGTATGATTATAGACTATAGTAGTAGTATTACACTAATTACAAATTTAAACCCACTCCTACTTCCTAATTAGTCCCTTGTTTGTTTTTATTGTGGGTGCAGCTGAAGAAAGCATTCTGCCTTCTTTTTTTTTCCTTTTAATGTCCCCTCGCTTGTTTGCTTTGTGCGTGCATGCTCATTCCCTCACTGTGGAAAAGGAGTATTTGTTTATGGCCTTCCTCCTTTGAGCTAAATGATATTCAACTTTTGAGCACCATCAAGTACTGGTCCATAACTACATTCAACGATATCCAAAAAAAATATGCCAACTTATCAAAATATATCCATAACATGTTACCCTCCAAATAAAATATGCAAAATTATTAACACCAGATTAACAAATTTCCAAGGATATTCAGTCTATATATTATGCGTTCCAAAAAATTGTTAGCAACAGATTAACAAAATTACCAAGGCCCAATAATAAAGAAAACAAAATGTCAGGTAACTATGAATTAGCATAGTTCGGAGACCAATGTCAGGTCAACCATGAATTTTTACCAACAAAATTACCAATCATCGTTGCTCTCCTTTCCTAAACTTTCTCATAATGCACTCAAAACAGTCCCAAAACCCTGCCACTATACACCTGCCAACCCTCACCTAAATAGCAGCATCCTCTCCCCTGCTCTACAATTTCAGCTTTCACGTGTATACCCTCACGGGATTGTCAGACACCAGTGCTCTGTCATTCATCCATTTCCAATACACACATATGTAAATACATGAATCACTTAGCTGTCTCCTATATCGCATTACATCTCTGCCAAAACCCTTTACAACCCAATTCATAAATTCTCCTGAACCAATTTTTTCCTCACCCGCTGAACTCCCTTACTCTTAAGGTAATTTTCTTTCCCCTCTTTGTCGTTTTTCTCCATTGTCCTTTCCTCTTACTATTTTTGATAACATATCTGCTGATTTTTCCCTCTTCGAATTATCCTTCTTCTACTTTTCCCATCTCTTCTTTTTTTGCCTTCTCTGTGTACTCAACGAAAGAATCTGCCCGCTTATTAACTTATCTTTATGATAATTCTGCGCTGAGTTCACCAATCAAGCTTCAACAAACAAAGCCCCTGTGCATCTTCTTCCTTTATATTTGCCCTCCTACTTCTATTCTCTGTTTGACTTTTTTATATGCTAATTAATTATAATCTAATCTTAATTATTCATGACTTTAGATAATCCAACCTTTACCTGTTGCTCAGCTTACTAACATCATCTTGCCACAGCCTTTCCCCCCATGGAAAATACTATCGTTCCGCTCTCAACCATTGATCCAGATCTGCAAGATTGGACAACAGTAGTCCAAGTTATTGAAAAAATGCATCTCATCCGTTTCGGTGGACCTCAGACTCATTATCAGCAATATGCACTTGCTGATCCACAGGTTTCGCAATTTTGTTTTTTAAAGCATTTTTTTTCTCCTACGTTTACCTTTTAGCAAAGGCTAACAATCTTAGAATACAGGGACTTAGAGTTAACATGCATATACCTGCTCAATATCTTCAACAACTGGACAGTCTCCTTTCACCTTTTAAAACATACTACGTATCAAATGCAATTGTCCGTCCATCCCTTGCTGATGTCCCTGCCGAAGACTACCCATACTATTGGGTTGCCGCCAAGCAAACATGCATTCACCAAATACAGCAACTGCAACGACCTTGTCTTCCACTTTCTTTCCACTTACATCCCTTTGCCATGTTGGACACACTTGCAAATACAAATCATTTGATAAGTACAAAAAACCATTTCCATTCTCTATGATTAATTTCCCCCGCACAAAATAAACCTTGTTTTACCATTTATTTTACATTGCTTCTTATATATAACTCTAATAGCTATCATGGGAAAAGTCTGCATGTCCTACCTAGAAGAGAAACAATTGTTCGAGGAAAATTGGCCATCAGTAGAGATTATGTAATTGCTGATCCCAGGTTACCATCCATTTTTTAAATTCACATAATCATCATGCCTATCAACCATACTACAACCACAACAATTATCATCCTTTTTTTTTATACTTACACAGTCTCCGCCCATTGCTTCTCACTCTCTGTAATCAAATTGAAGAAACCCATGGACCTATTATAGCTTCCCAAGCTGAAGACTTTCCAGTTCTTATTGCTATCAGGATCAAAGTCACACCGAAAAACTGTGAGCAAACATACTTCTCGTTTTCTTTAATATTTTTATTGCTTTTTTTTGGCTCACCAATTTTTTCGCCTCACACCAGATCTTAGCTTCTCAACTGAAAGATCATCAGTCATTCTCATAAATCCAGACATTCAAGAGGCAGTCGACATGCATAACTGGTAATTTTCCAATGTTTATATCATCTACTTTTACTATTAAACTTCCTCGGTAATTTTTCTATGCATGAATCAGGTTTTCTGCTAATTCTACCCAATCAACACAGCTTCTAACCAGCACAGATTATACTAATCCCAATGTCCTCCTTCCGCCTCCCAATGATGATCAAATCATGTATATTGCCACTGTAAAACAAATTGTAACGCTCCGAACTCATCTTTTATTCAATTCTATTCTGTTCACATTTACTTTACCACCACTTATATTTTCCCCCCTTCCTATACCTGATTAATAGGAAGTTGGCACTGCATGGATTAGAGGCTCTGCTGAAATAAGCTATCAAGATAATAAAATGTACCGTATGATATGTCCTAATTGTGAAGAGCCTCATTATTCTACATATATAATGCCAACATTCTGTCAGCATTGTGAACACGGTGTCCAGCTGTTGTCCAGGTTCTTCCATTATTTATAAATCCTCAGATTCATAATCGAACCGATTTCATCTTCCTATAACCATTATCACTTTTCCCTTTACAGAGCATGTATTTCGCTTTCACTTTCTGATACAACTGGTTCCCTATATGCCACCGCCATCGATGCTCAAGCTGAAAAATTACTTGGATATTCAACATATGAGCTTTATCATGCATACCAGCAGGTGAATATTTATTCCCTTTATTAGCACGCAAAATTTTTACCCCTTCTTTTCAACTCTAATAATTAACATTGTTCTTCTTTTCTTTGACTTTGAAACAGAATATTAACATTGGCAACCTCATTACACCAAAATTACATGGACGGACAGTTATTTGCTGCATCCAACCTCCTTCTTCAACAATCAGGCTGTCTCAAGCAACTGCATTCAACATTGTAACTTCATACTTTTTGGATGACCTTCTACACATTCATCAGCTCAACTTCAGCAGCCTAAACATTCAGGATGAAAACTAAACTTGTTTGCTTTTTTCCAGACTTCCACTAATATTCCTGTATAATATATTCCCACTTTATAGCACTACTTTTCATTGCTACAGATTAACTGGGCATATATACCACCACGCTGTGAGCGTGGTGGAACCACCTAGTTTTTATATATGTTCAACTAGTTATTTGCTTGGCTAGCAGGAGAGTCATGAGGTCCTCTTGAATGCAAGGCCAAGAAGTTCCAAACCGTCTCTCAAGTGCAAGGTGGGTTCTTCTTCTTGGGATTCAAGTGTACATTTCTGACTTCTGAGCTTTTCAACACATTTTTCGGGTATGCCCGACCCGAATTCATGACTCGACGAATCCGGTTCAGGAAGAAAGAATAGAAGACCCGTCGGGTATTTGGGTCGGATCCAGAACTGATATAATATGACGGGTCCAGGTCCAGATTTATTGATTCCGGCCTGGACCCGGTCCTGTTGACAAGCCTAACTATCATGTCCCCACTATCTTTCCCGATCACACATGCAAAAGGAAAAATAGTATTGCCGACAATGCGTACGCAAAGAAAAAAGAAAGTTTTGATGTGATGTGCTACTGTTGTTAGATAAACTCCTTGACCAAACTATCACAACACTTAAGTTTCTTTTACTAAATGCTGATAATGTCAATTTGGTTTATCTTTTGCCGAATGCTTTTAAATTTCATCTCCAAAAACCTAAAAAGGATTAGTTAATTTGCTATATTGCATTGTTACCATACAACATTTCATTACTTCTCAATTTTATATTTACTAAATTTGCAAAATCATCAGCAAAAAAACACATTGCCAATGTGCAATGCACGTTCTCATATGCTAGTATTAATTAAAGACACAAATTATTGCAGACTTGTTGAACCAAATAGTCATAAATTCAGTATCAATTTAGTAACTTGATCAAATTTTAGTCAGCTTACTGTATCATTTTTGGGTGATTTTTAAAACAAGAATTTTTTAAAATTACCTACATGATCTTTTTAAGGGAATTTACAACTAATCTCCTCATGTATGTCCTAATTCTCCCTTTAACCCATAACTCCTCCCCCCCTTTTTTTTGTAATAAACTCATCTTTTCATTTGCTTTTCTTTATTGCTACAGAAATATAAATCAGCCAAAAAATCTAAATTTTGGAAAATGCAACTATAACATACATTATTTTTTAGTTGGTGTGAGTTTTTATCCGTGTCTATTTCATTTTACACTTTTGTTCGCAATTCTGGAACTTTCTTTATTGCTCATTTTTTGTGCTCTCCATATTTTGATTTGATTGAATATTGTAGGGCTACTAGTGGCAGAGTCGGCTAGGGAGTTTTCACATATTCCTTTTAATCGTTAGGAAATTTTGAAACTTTTCATTGAAAGCCTTTATATCGCCCCTGTGAGAACCCGAAAAATTAGGTTATATTTATTCATTTCTTTAAATGCATTTTCTTTACTTTAAATTATTGCCTTAATTTTTTTGATATTTTTATAAGTGAGTCAATCTTTTAAATCATTTTCGTGATATAAGTTAGTACATGTTAAGTTTGAAGTGCATTATGGACGTGGGACCCGCTAATGCGGTAAGTGCGGTAAAATTTTGACGATTAGGTGAAGTTTTGCATAAAGGGATGTTATTTTATAAGGTGCTAAGGGATAATTAGACGTTAGTTAGATAGATTAGTTTTGGAAGACAAAGAGATGAGTATAAACCCTAAGGCGCCATTTGTCGCGAAACCATTGGAAGTTGAACCTTTGACCAATACCGTGCTTTCTTCTTCTTATCTTGACCAAACCTTTTGTTTTCATCATTTCTTCTTCTTGTAAACATCATGGACAAAATTTTAGAGAGAAAAGGGAGAGAAAATACGAAAAAATTCAGCCTTGATCTCTTGCTTAAATCATGAAGAATCCAACAAAAAATCCTAATCTACTCCGATCAATCTTGAGATAAGCTTGAAGAGAAGCTTTTGGTGAAGTTTTAGAAGAAGAAAATCTTTCATCCCTCTTGATTTGCTTGTCATCTTTGGGTTTGGAGGTAAAGAGTTGAATATGGCAAGAAACTTTCCTCTACTTCAAATATTTGCCAACTAGTGGTTTAGGGTTTCAATTTTGGTAGTTTCATGAGAAATTTTCATGGTTTGAAGTTGTAGTGTGAAATTTTCAGTTTTATTGGTAAATTTCTGCCCACATATGATGCTTAAGTGTTGGCCATGGTTTGGTAGCTTTGCTATGTGAGATATCTAACTTTTACATGCTAGTTTGACTTGCCTAAAGAAAATTCCAACTTGTGAGTAGGAATTTCAGCTTAGGGTTTCACTTTCTAGCTTTAGTAGGTGATGGTTATATGCTTGATTTAGTAAGTTATTGGCTTGGTATGTATATGCTTGAGTTGAGGCTGTTTTGTGGTAAGAATGAAGCCTTGAATTGGCTGGAAAAAGCAGTAAACACAAAGGAGGTGCTGCTAAAAATTTTGTCCACAGGAATCCTGGGGCAGCCTTAGGAAATCTGCTATATCTTGCACGACCGAGTTGACCGGCAACGAAGGGCAAGGGCCCAGTTCAGCCAAAAGGCTTACATTCATGCACAAGTAGCATTCAATCATTGAAAATTCACTTTTGCTTGGGTCTAGTGCGATAAAGTACAAACTTGCCCATCGAAAATTCATTTAGCAATCACTGGAAAGCATTTAACATTCAAACAACATTCACAACATTCCACATAGTCATTTAAAGTACACATATATGCAAGGAACACTCACCAATATAAGCAAGAGATATGTCAAAAGTTTCCTTCCGGGTTGTACTCCGGATCACCAAAGAAACCTAAATCAGTCAAAATAAGGTATTATAGTTCAACTAATCAAAATCTAGATGAACCATCAAAAATCCAGAAATTACTAGCGCAAATATGAAAATACAGTTATAGAGTGAATAATAACATTTGAACTTCCAAGGTATGAAAAATCTTGAGTCATTTCTCAAATTCAAACGTAACGAAAGAAAATTCTAGGAATCAGTAGTTGAAAGAACAACCAATCCCAAATTGAAGTGAACAAATATAATTCAAAGTTTTCGAGATAAAACTAACACTTTTCATCTTAGTTGATACCAAATCTTAGTCAAAAACAACTCATATACTACTATTGAAGTGCATTGAAGGATACATATGTAACTTAAGATCCAACTAACCCTAAAATCAAACCTTACGTCTCACTAATATTCATAAGAGCAAGTAATAGAAATTTGGGCAGCATTTCCCCTATTTTCTTACTTTTCCCATCCAAGTACAACTTGGATTCATAAGCCAACAACCCTCCAATCCAACCATAAGTGATAACCAACAATATTCATCTATTCAATGCCTCAAAGCCAACCAAACAAACCAAATAATAACTTATCACCATGGACCAAAGTTGGAAACCAGTTTAAAGAAGAACTGATAAATGGTAGTTTTGTCATCCTTCGGTGTTTTGGTCATAACTGTAGCTAAGTCTATCGGATCAAGGTAAATTTTATGGTGTTTTAAAGCTAAGACATAGACCTACATTTCTTATGAAGACATTGACATCCAGTTCTTACAATTTCAAGGTAAAAAATGGACGGTTAGAAGCACATGAAAAATAGGTCAGGAAAATTAGAGTTTTTGCGCAGTCAGGAGTGCTCTGGCCAAATCATAAGCTAAAATGATCCAATTGATCTGAAATTTTGCAGGTAGAAAGTAACTCAAATCCCTATAACTTTCATGTTTTATCCAAAAGCTGATTCAGTCTAAAACATTGGGAAATTCGCAGCCCAAGTTGAGTCCAAAAACAGGGCAAAACTGACATTCTCCACCAAATGCTGAAATTTTGCATATCAACCCTAAAACTACTCATCAAAGCTGGAAATTGCTTGACAAAACTGAAATTTCATCTTTTAAGGTTAAATATCACAATCAAGCCACTAATCATCTCACAAATTCCATTTCCAAGCTCAATACCAACATATTAGAGATAAATATCATAAATCAAAGTTGAAAAATCACAAACCCTAGCTGAAATTCACTAATTAATCTTCACCAAAACTAGAGTATCATCCAACATAATTCAAGATTCAAGGCATCAATCCCATATTTTGCTAAAACAAGAAATAAAAAGGAAGTTTTAGACTTATACCTTCCAAAACACTTGAAGAAAGTGAAGAACCAAGCTAATTCTCTCCAAACAACTCCACAACAAGCTTCCTTAGCTTCTTGGTGCTAGTTTAATCGGTTTAGTTTTGTGGTTTCAACTCAAACAAGGCAAGATTCAAGATTGGAGTTGGAGGTTTTCTCTCTTGTTTTTCTCTCCCAATTTCGGCCAACACCAGAAGAGAATGAAGAAAAATAAACCAAGAAGAAAGATAACTCATTTGGTCAACCAACCCTTGGATCTTTGACACTTGTCAAAGCCAAGTTTTCTCTTTTTTTTTTCTTTTCTTTCCTTTTCCTTAGTCAACAAAGATGGCTAGATTAAGGGGTAATTTAGGGAGGATTAGGTGAAATAAAAACAAGAATATTAGGATAAAAAAGTAGTGGTCAAGTGGTGTACTCAATCGGTAACAAACGGTACACGTCGATTCAAGTCTATTTTCCTTAACTCGCTCGTACTTGTGTTTTTACTTATGGTTCACTAGTTTATTATTAGCACTTCTAATCACACACTTCCTCTTACTTAATACTTACTCTTATCCATCAAATTTAGTACACACACCTCACCAAGTGATCACACTACCAAAATACGCAAAAACACACCAAAAACCCTAGTATGCACCATTCCTTTAGAAAAATCATAACTTGAGTTATAAATGTCAAAAATTCATACAACTTGGCCTGTTAAAAACTAGACTTGAAACACTAATAATCTTTGGAGACATCTCAAAGAGATTCAGTTCATAAGTTGGTCCAAATTGAGCCGTAAGTTACTATAACATTCCTATTTTTACTTGTGCAGGGCAGAATTTTCAGTCAACTTTGCCAATTTTTTGGTATTTATAGAAATTGAATCAAACTCTAATTTTTATATCGTAGGAAGCCCTATGAATCTAGTTTCAAACACAACAAATGGAACTCAATTCCGACTTTCCAATATGAAGTTATAGCCAATTTCCCAAATCTGCGCAGAGCCTCCTGCGAAAATTTCAGATTTTCTAACAACTTGAAAATATGAAACTTTTCTTAACAAAATTCATTCCCTTGGCTCAAATTCAACCATTAAAACAACCAAGAATCTAAGGCAAGTAAGTTCAAATAAGAGCTATAAAGACAAGTAAAATTTCGGGGCCTCACAGTAAACATGCTAGATTACATTTCTTTTTTTTTTCTTATGTTTAAGGTAAGTTGATCTTGTGGGTTTAAAGACTGCCCTGTTTGACAAGTGAGTTTTTTGGGTGTTTGTTTAAAACTTTACTGTAATTTATTGTAGAATTTTTTAAAATTTTTTTGAAGTGTATAAATTTTTGAATATTTTGAAGTGTATAGTTTTAAAGCTTTGAAAAGTTTTTTGAGGTTACTATAGCTAAAGTTTTTAAAAAACTTGTAGCAAACAAACTTGGCAAAAAACTCAAGTGCCAAACAACTTAGGGTTTGGTGAATCCTAGAAGTTTTCCAAGTTGTTGATTTTGAATTTGATGCTTGACTTCTCGAGATGACAATTTAGGGTTTGGATGTTTGTATGTAACTTTGGTGGCTTTACTTGTTAAGATTTATAGTTATATATATATCTATTAACATGATGGGGATGAAGCCTTGTGGATTTGTTAAGAATTTTTGGTTAAAAATTGAGTGATTAGTTGGATAAATATTGGGAAAAAATTTGAGAAAAATTTCTGCTTGCTGGTCGAAAACAAGGACTAGAAATTTCAGCTTGAATTTTAAAATTTTCATGATGATTGTAAACTAAATTTTTCTCAAAACACTCTATAAGACTTTAAACTACAAGTATGTGTTGGATTTGAACCAAAATCATGGACTTTAAGTGGTTTAAACTCCATTTTCTCACTGTTTTCTTCGCTAAAATTCTGCTCAAACTAGCCGAAGAGAGAGAGGCTTTGTGCAGTTTTTCTCTTGAAGTTGTGGGGTGAAATTGTTATATTAATGCCTTATACACTTGATTATATCTTAACCCTAACATGGGTGATGGATTTCAGCGAAATATGATAAGTCTAAGAGGTGAAAAACCTCATTTTTTCCTATTTTAAGTGCTAGATTTCCAGTCTAGAAACAAACTATTTTGGCCAATTTTAATCCCTAATTGGTGGATGAAAATGAGATATTTTCACACTACCTTTTACTTGAATCATTGACGTAACATGTACATAGATGTCCCTCTTGAATTGAATAAGAAACCATGCGTTTTGGGGAGAGTTTGTGAGTGAGAAAAATTTGAAAACTTAATATTTCTTAATTGGGACTTGGAAGTAGTTTCGTTTAAATGTGTGGCTTGGAGTAGTGGATCTTATCGTACTCTCTATTTACTTGATTCTAGGACTTGGAAGTGAGTTCGAAGTTGCACCCGAGATGGACATTTGAACTTTGCTTTAAGTGCTGAGTGTTCTAAGTGCTTGTGAAGTGCTTATGTGCCATGTTTCCTTGATTGAATGATATGTTTTCTGAGTTGAGATACTGATACGTGAATTGATATTGCATGGGTGAGCATGTACCTTATCATGCTCAATCCTTCTTGATTAGATTCCTGATGGTTGTATTAAATGAATTGCTTTACTTGTACTTGACTTATTGGTCATTTGGGTGGTTATTCCATCGACTCCATTGCGTGCTTGGGGCTCCAAAATCCCAATGACTGGTTGGCCAAGTCGAGGCGGCAGGAGTTTGGTTGATGAGATCAATGAACCATGGGTTTTGTCACTTAGATTTGAACTTGAACTTGCACTTGAATTTTTGAACTTGATCTTGAACAGGTATACTCAAGTATTACCTTTCTTGAATTTGACGTGCGGGCCCGATAGGGGGTTGACCAGTGGTTGGAGAATGACGTGAAGTGGTGGATTACTTGCTAGCATTATGGAATAAAGTTGATGAACTGTCAATGGAAATCTTGAATCTTGATCAAGCAACCTGAACAAGCTCATGAGAGCCCCGTATCCTTTTTAATGAATGTGTTATTGCTTGATTGAAGTGTAATTGCTCTATCTTATGATGCCTTACATTCTTTATGGCTTGTGTATTAAATTATTGATATTATTGATTGCATGAACTTCTTGGAACCTCATTGAGCAACAGCTCACTCCTTTAGTTTGTTTTCTTTACAGTGGTCGAGCACTTGGGCAAGTGATTAAGAAGGGTCGAGTTTTGTCTAGATCTTTTACCTTAGTGTAATAGTATCAACTTTCTGGTTTTATTTATGACTTGTAATTTTGAAAACTCAACTTTTATAAGTTTGAACTAGTGATGTACCTTAAGTTTGAAACGATCACTGTTTCATGTATTTGTCGAAGAATGGTTCTTGTTATTGTTGTTTGGAGATGTGATTCTTGTTTTTGAGGTAGTTGCACTTGTGACCAAGATTCGTCAGGTAGTTTGTGATTGAATTCTGACGAGAGTTGAGCAGGCGGTTCGCTAAACCCTTTGGTTCATTTTAAGGGGAGGTGGGATCGTCACAAGTTGGACATAAATTTCTGGGATGTTGAAGCCCTCCTTTCTGTGCTTGTTAGGCTAGAACTAGTTACTCCTCTTTAGCAAAAGTAACAAGGAAAACAAAAAGGATATGTAGAATCCAGCACAAAAAAAGGAGGGAAAAGCCTAAATTAATTGAATAGATTATAAAAAATTTCTTAAAAAGATGCACTCTGTAAATCTCACAAAAAATCCCAAGATTTGGAGAACAAGCATAAATATTGTTAATGGAACTCAAGATTCAGAGTTACAGCAATTGATAACAAAATAAAAGAGAAGGTAGAAAAGCTCATCAGCCAACAAATTAGTTTTAATAGAAATAGGTAGATCGGACTAGAACTCATTAGTTTTTGTAGAAATAATTTTCACCAAAAAAAAAAAACACTAAGATACTTTGACCTCAGAATCAACTCTGTCTGACACAAAATAATTATAACATTGATAATAATAATAACAATCTTTATACAAAAAAAGAAAAGTGCTTACTTTTTTCCCAAACTTAATGTGCCTTACTCAGTCCAAGAAGATAAATAAAATAGAAAACTTGACAATTTGAACTTTCATGTATTTTCCTTTATCGTCAAAAAATATTGGAACATGTCAATATAGTTGATGGTACAAGGTTTGCTTTGGGAAACAAAAAAATTTGATGCATAACGATTTCATTTTTTCATCTTGTAATTCCACCTAAATGTACGGTAGAGGAAGCAAAGGCATCTGAAGTAGTAAAAGAAAGCAGAATCAATAAATGAAGAAAACCGATAGAAGACTCAAATTTACTACCAAACGGGTTAAAGTATAAATTTTTTTTAAATTTTTTTCTAAAAGAAGAGGGATGCAATTTAAGAAGCGGTGAGAGGACAAAGGCATTTAAACCTTGAACCTCTATTTCTAGGAGATTTGAAGTTTGATAAAGTTTGTTTACAACACATGAAATGCAATTCAGATTTTATGTGGCATCACGGAGAATCTTTTTGTGGTTAAGGTTTATTTATCCAATAATTCGTGAAATTGGAGGAAAAGGATTGAAGAAACGAAGAAAGTGACAAAATTGGTTGTGCTTCTTTTTTCTTTTTGTCAAAATGTCAGTTGTATTTGTATTAGCATCATAATCAGCTTTACATATCATTTACAAAAGAGGGGACTACCCCATCAATGTTCT
Organism: Coffea arabica; assembly: GCF_036785885.1. Classification (NCBI taxonomy): domain Eukaryota; kingdom Viridiplantae; phylum Streptophyta; class Magnoliopsida; order Gentianales; family Rubiaceae; genus Coffea; species Coffea arabica. Next base: position 24,924,717 of record NC_092323.1, on the reverse strand, counting down.
GTGCCTCTCTTGCAAGCCAAAGGGGGGAATCATTTTCCCACTTTACCTCCCTCATCAGTTTGATGGCAAAGCTTGCCAAGCTGGTCCTAGCACTATTAGAGTTCTTACAAACAAAAACAAACTGGCAGCTCCAAAAGGCTTCCTGTAGTTACCAAATGTCCCTAAGAATTAAAGATAAAAACGATTCATCATCTATCCTACTATTAGACACTACTAGTCTCTAGCAGTCTGCAAATATCACATATTGCAGCCATCTTTTTTCTATTCCTAACAATAAGCCTGCTCTAATTGACATGGCTGTGCTTTTGCTATATATTCTAATTGAACCAGCACGTGCAGCTCATAGACTTCCACAAATTTCTGGGCAAAAAAAAAAGCACCACATGCGTACCATGTACTATTGACTTTTTCTATGTTTGGATATAATATTATTTAAAATAATTACTGTAACATTTTTTGTGATATGATACATGTAAAATAAAATGATAATTAGAAATATAAAAATATGAATTAAAAAATGTGTTTATAATACAAGTCAAATATTATGTGAAATAATTCAATAATCCAAACACTCCTTAGAGTGATTCCTTGACGATAAACACAGTTTAGACCAAAAACACCAGTTGCCTTGGTCTTGGTAGTCGGTACTTGTTTGCCACAATGGTACTTGCTGGGAAAGCGTACTTTTATTTATTGAACTTTTTATTATTACTATAATGCACCTTATCTTTTGTGACACAAAAAAAATTAAAAAAGAGTTTAACCTGTAGTATTGGGCTTTTGGCTACTGTTAGATGAGAGAGTTGTAATCTAATTTCTAATACAGTTGGACCCGTAATCAACTCTTCCTTCAAAAAGGACAAAAGAAAAATAATTCTTATGGCTGAAGACGCAGTTTTCAGTAATTGAAGCCATCCACTCTATGGTTGTTAAGCAAGATTTACAAGAACTAATTACTATTTTTAACAAAATTATAAAGGATAATAAAAAAGGCTCCATTACAAACTGTAATGTGAATTTTTTAGTATCAGTTAAATTATGTAAAATATGAAAACGTTAGGCATTAATTTAACCAATGAACAATTATCTCAAGCTACAAGCGATTTGAGTCAAGAGATCACGGATTAGAGTTATTAGAAGGTAAGTGAAGAATCACTATTGATACTCTTTTTTAAAAAAAATAAAAAGTTTATCCCAAAACAAATTAAAGATTTCAAGAAATAGAAGCAGGTAGATCATACTAGAACTCACTACTTTCTATAGAAAGGATTTCTACTAAATATTTTAAAACACTTGGACCTCAGAATCAACTTTTTGTTTGACCAAAAAGTAAAAAACATGAAAATCTTTGTACCAAAATGACCTCTTTGTGTTAAGCTAATCTTTAATTTTTTTTTTCCAAAGTTCAAACACTAATTTCCTTTCTACATTTATAGTTTGTATAAAGATCAGATTCAAATTGTTAAGTACAATCAATGCATTGAGTTGGAAAACACTTTCACTCAAAATGGCTAAACACATGCATCTTCTTTTTAATTTTTTAATAAGAAAATAAAATTAAACACATAACAGGAACAGAAATTTTTTGTGTATTTACCCAAATGCAAAATAAAAAAAACATAAACTAATTCATTAAATTACAAAGAAAAGATAAATTAGTTCTGTGTGCCATGGTGCCTAGGATAAGTAGTGGATGTTGCCATAAGATATATATAGTAGCATTTCTTCCTAAAAATCGTTAATCTAATCGAACCAAATGGCTTAGACAAATCACTGGAAAGTGATTGCTCTAAGTTACAAAGCCTTTTAACATAAGAACTGTTGATCTTGGTCCCTAGCTTTTAATGTTTACAAAACAAATGGATGATACTAATATCTCTTCAAGATATACTTTCAGTTATGAAGCAAATCAGATTCAAAGATCAAGTGCAATTGAAAGAAACAAAGGTTGCTGAAAGCTGTCGAACGCTTGTGAAGACAGGATCGGAAATCCAATAATCATTGCGCAACTTCGGACGCATGAAGAACTCCATCACCGGACGTTCGAAGGAAATAAGATATTCTCTCCAATTTATTGACTTCGATCAGACGCAAGCATCGGACGTCCGATAAGATCCTTCAAACTCGACGAAAGCTGTCGGACGCTCACAAAAACAATACCGGACGTCCAATAGAATTGAAATATTCCTTCTAACTCATTGTCTGCTTTTGGACGCAAGCACCAAATGTTCGATAGAATTGAAGAAGATTTTTCAAACACACTGCCTGCTGTCGGACGTATGCTTCGGATGTACCGGACGTCCGATACTCCCAACGGCTAGTTGACTCTTTAATACTTTCTATCCGTTGGAAGCATTAATAAAGCACTTTCTTGGTCTCCTATAAATAGAGCATGGTCAGAAATTTCAAATAACTTTTGCACACTGAAGATACAAAAGATATAGAGTAGTTTTAGTGAGAAAACGCTCTCCAAGCACAACAAGAAAATTGATCTTTAGTGATAAGCCATTTTTGTCACAAAAAAATTTAAAGTCGTCATTGATAACTTTTATTGACAACTTTCTAGTCGTCGCAGAGTCGTCACTGAAGGCCCGTCGGTAAAAGTACATAGCGACGACCCTAAAAGTCGTCAGTGAATCAAACTGTTTCGTGACAACTGGTGTCATCAATAATTGTTGTAATTTTAGTGATGACACAGTATTTTGTCAATGATGTACAAAGTAATGTCGTCACTAAAACTAATCCATAGTTGTCATTGGTATAGACTAACTATTGACAACCTTTGTTGTCACTAAACACTTTTTAATTCTATGACAACAGGTTGTTATCAATGGAGAATTCTGATTCAGTGACAACACTTTATCACCATGAAATTTGAAGATTTTCCTGATACAATTATATCTAAAAATGGGAAAAAATGACAATGCTTGATAATTAACAGATGAAGGCATCCAATACATTACAAAATGCCAAATTATCATATCAAACATTCGAATATCATAATGAAGTTCAACAACACACTACAAATAGTTTGATAAGTGGTATTTGGCCTAAATTTCACATATAAGTCAAGGTAGCTTTACAAAAACAAATCCAAGTCCCAAAAAAAATATGTGCTGTCAAAACATTTCCTTAGTATAAGATTTTCTTTATAGTTCTTGAGTCAATTAGCAACTCCTGCTGCTGATCTTCCAAAAAGCTAAAATGAGCAATATATCTGCAGTGAAGTCCTGCAATTATTAGTTGGTCATAAGAAAAACTTGAGACAAGAAAGAGAACCAAAGAATTTGCAAGAAAATAAGGTAAATCATTCTTTTGAAGTATAATCTAGACAGTGACTAAATAAGAGCAAAGTAAGAGATAAAGCACTTAGAACATTAGAGTTCAAGAAACACTTCTTTTACTTCTACTAAATTATTAAGAACTTAGGAAACAATGAATATGCTTATGCTACCATATTAAGAACCAAACAGTGATCCTTCTATGGCTTCGTAGGCTCCATTTGTATGGTTCATTAAATAGATCATGCATAGCAACTTTAACTTTTCAAGTATTGAAAACGATATTGTCTACCACTAGACCAAGTTTCGATGACAAATAAAACTCCAGCATATATAGAGATTCTTTGCACCCATTGGTAATGTTTTAATGATTTTAATAACAAAAATTTGATGCATCTAATATTTTAGTGAAACTATGTAAAATAATGGAAAAGATGCTCCACTATAAATCGAAGCTTCAGACTATGAGGTGAACCAATACATTCACTAACCAACCTACTTTCAATTTTCAAAAGTTCTAATAGCAAATATCTCATGCTAGTAGCTTTAATAGCATAAAAGTAAGTAATTATCAAGAAAAGTATGCGTAAGATGTCATGAAATATCAGATTATGAAATTTCTTTTGTACTAGTTAGCTTAGAGTGTGAGAACCCGTAATTTTTCCATTTTCTAGGTTTTCTTATCTTCAATGGTTTGTTTTCTGCACTTTCTGTATCCGAAAAACTTTCTAGATAATTTTTATGAGTAAATATAGTTTTTAGATGATTTTTCTAATATCGAATAGATTTTGAGAAATTAAGAGCGTATACCGGACGTGGGACCCACAAGTGCAAAAAGTTCGGAAAAATTCGGCCAACTAGGTTAAGTTTTGGATACTGGAATTAAATTATCGGGTGTTATGAGATATTTAGAGGTTGCCGAGTGGATAGGTGTGAGAGAGACAAAAGTTAGGCAAACCATTAATGCCAGTGACATGGGGATTTTTCTGTTTTAATATAAGCATGATTGTGTGGCTATCTATGATGATTGGAAATGGTCTATATTGACTCTAGGAGGTGGAAAAAGTGATTAATTGCAACCAATTTCTGTTTTGGAAGAAAATTGAAAAACCTAGGGTTCTTAAGGGAGCATTCTGTACGAATTTTTAGGTCCTAGATAGAGGCCGAATTGGCCTTAGCTCAAAACATGAAAGTTGTAGGGAATGACATTTTGGAGGTGCCTAAAACATTTCAGGTCAATCGGAGTAGTGTAGAATGAGATAAGTCGAAATTACTATTGCTGTTCTGGTTTTACCCGAAATTGAGAACTGCGCCTGTAATTGGTTGTTTTGGCTGGAATTGCTTCCGCATTGGTTGTTGAGGCCTTCTGATTAAATTTATCCCTGTTTCTTAGCTTTCATCTGGTTTTGGAATTTCTAGATTTGGACATGGAGAGCCTGAGTTATGATGTTTCCGCTAGAATGCGTTTTGGTGAATCTGTTTTACGTTTTGATGTAGAATCTTGCATTTTTGACCTGTTTACACTCAAAACTGGGTTGAGTGACCTTCTGTGATGTTGTAGCCCTGTCTTTTAGCTTCGAAATGGTGGGTCTTGTACCCTCATCAAATAATCGTAGTGAAATTGGTGCCATTACCGCAAAATGAGGTCAAAAACTGTTTTTTCAGGGCTAAAACTAATTCCATTTCCGGATTTTTCTGGTTTCCTCTAATGCTTATATATGCTTATGGAACCCTATTGTGATCGTGTTGGCATCGGTTTATGACTTGTAATCGAGTCTTCTTGTGCTTATTGGAATATTCTAGGGCTTGACTTTTATTTCCGGTCATTTTCCCAGCTAACTTTTGTACTTGGATAACCTTGAGCCTATTGAACGGCTGTGGTGATGAATGTATATTGAGTATGACTTTGGGAGTTGATTGAGGAAAATAATGAAACCGTGATGGCTGGAAAAGTAAGAAATGTAGGGGAGGTGCTGTCCAATTTTTCTAGGCCGATTGGTTCCTTTAAGTTTGAATTGGCTTGTGATAGAAATGAAGGGCTTTTGGGTTGTTGAACCTAGGTCTTCATGTTACCTTTTTGTTCCCAAAAATCATGTTTTGTACCCTTGCATTAGTAATTATTTGGCGAGGCATACGACTAGTAGTCGAGCCTCACATGTGCATTTTGTTTACTCGATTCTGGATGTGAAACCTTCAATTGGTTTACTTTGATTATTTTAGGGTTTCTTGGCGATTAAAGCCAATCCGAAGTGAAAACTTTTGAGGTATCTGTACTTGAACCGGTGAGTGTTCCACTACCTGCTATCCGTTATGTGAAATATCTGAATATCTGAATACTTGATTTATGACTATTGAAGCCAAATACTGTTTTGATAAAATGGAGGCGAGGGTGTACTTTATCACACTCGTTCTCTGGTCTGTTCATATGCCAATTTTGAACGCGTATCTGAATCTGCTATCTGTATCTGTATCTGTATATGTTATCTGTATCTAGATCTGTATCTGTTCTGACGTCGTTTGGAAGCTTGTGTCCAACGACCTTTCCGTGACCTATGAGTTCAAATCCTGTGGCTAAGTTATTCGAGTCGAGCCGGCAAGGGCCTGGACGATTAGATAACGAACCACGGTAGTCTGTTTTGGGATCTTTGGGTATTGAGACCCTTGATTCCGGGTATACTCGAGTATTACCATTTCTGTTTCTGTTGAGGTGAGCGGGCCCGGTAAAGGGGTGTTTGGTGGACGGAATTTGGTGTAAAGTGGGGTCTACGGACGTGTTGGTTCTATATATGTTGACGGAGAGTCAACCGGCTTGGATCAAGTACTGCGCTGGAAAGCTGGCTCCTGAGTGTCACCTGTATCCTTCTGATTTGAATCATTGGTTCCTTTACTTTACGTCTGGCATGTGTACCTGATTTGTTAAATGTGAAATGCCATGATTTTACTGCTATATGTTTGGTACCTCATTGAGCGCAAGCTCACCCCTTTCTGTTCCTTTTTGTTTTCCTTACAGGAAAATAAATACTTTTGGACTGGATTTGACAATTGGCTGCCAAATTGAACTAGTTGAACATATCTTTTGTATCGCTCATGTATTGAAACCCTAAATGTACTTTTGGGACCGTTTTCCTTTTTACTTGGCAAACCAGACATGTATCCACTGTTGAATACTTTTGTATGCCACTTTGGCTTGTAAATGCTAAGTTCAAGATGTGAATGTTTGCTTGATATTTGGTTGGGTTCTGACGGGTCGGTTACTATTCATAGCCGACTTCGGTTTCATTTTTTTTTTATTTTGACATTTTGATTTGTTTACCGCGTTGGTAAGTTCCGGAATGTATTAGCTCGCTCTATCCCGAACCGTTAGTCCTGGCGAGAGCTGGGCAGGCGGTCCGCCGAACCCTTTGATTCGCCTTAGGGGGAGGTAGGGCTGTCACAGTTGGTATCAGAGCCAGGTTCGCGTGGTCTCTGCGCGGAGTGAGCCTGGACTAAGTGGTGAATAGGTATGAAGGATTAAGTGCTCGTTCGAGCCTAAGCTCTGAATTGTGAATTTTATAGGCCTTAACTTTTCTTGTGGTATCTGAGGATGATAGATCGGTACGTCTGGTGGGAATTTTGATTGTAGATGGTTTACTCTTGGGACTGGCCAGCCCGAGAGGTGAATTGTCTTATTTCGGATTCTTGTGCCTGAGTACTCCAGAGTTGAGGCGGTGTTATGTAGGTGAGAGTTGCATTTTGGGAACATGAATAGGCTTTGTTCGACTGGAATGAGTACAAGAGGTTAATGGATATTTCATTTGTATAATAGGTGATGTGAGAGACCGGACGGGGTTATTTTAGCAAGGTTTGGGACGATATATCCCTTTTCTTTTGATTCGCTCGTATATTGTTACTACATGCCGTCGGTTGTATAATTGTGTATATGAATAATTGCCTGATTTGATACGTATTTGTATGTTTGATCATTTGTTTCCTTGATATGTGGAGTGTTATGTGCATATATGTTTATTTGTGTAATTGGTGGCCTCAATTTTAGATGCTTTAGTCAATTTCCTATTGCTATGTTTATTTACTAAAGTATCTTTGGGGGGGGGAAGAAAAGAAAAGAGAGGAAAAACAAAAATATGTATATATATATAATATCTAGCACATGGAAAGAAAACGGAGTCACGGACGTGGTCGTGGCCGTGGAACTAAGCGAGGCCAAGAACCAAGAGAAGAAAAGGGAAACAATAGCTGGACAAGGACCGAGAATGCCACTTGTACTTAGGAATGTAATTGACCCATTGTATTGCCCGATAGGCTAGCATCTGAGTTCCAGCAACTCCGTACGATGACACATTGGGTTGATACGTATCAAGAAATCGCGGTTCTCCGAGACGAAATAGAGGTTCAAAGGAGGCTAACCGAGTACTAGGAAGGGCGATGGAAGCAAGAGTATTCGGAGAAACTTGAGCTCTTACACCAAAACATGGAGCTAAAGAGGAAATACGAAGAGATTTCCAAGGAGACAGTAGCAATGGCACAAAGCAATACTTTTATGGGGATTCCAGAGGAAGCTCAAAAGACAGGAATTGCAAGGCCACAACTGAAGATCTTCCATGCAAAGAAAAAGGGTAAAGTTGGAAGGCCATTTGCTAAGAGGGGCCGTGGAGCGAGTGGTGTGACAAATTGTAGTTATTGTAGAAAATCCAATCATATTGAAGTAGATTGTTGGATAAAGGGGGAGGAGATGTCTGTGTTATGGGAGCGCCGAGCATCTGATTGGTAATTGCCCTGGTTTAGTGCCCGAAAAGAAGGGAACCCAGCTGCCAACCAAGACCGACCCTGGACCGTCAAGTGGAGAAGGGACTGGAATGAAGAACCTCGTTTCTTCTGACTCTGAAGACGGAGAAGGTACAGGCCATTGGTTACTTTAAATTTTGAAGGAAAAATTTCGAGGGCGAAATTTCCTTAAGGGGGAGAGAGTGTGAGAACCCGTAATTTTTCCATTTTCTAGGTTTCATTATATTTCTAGGTTTTCTTATCTTCAATGGTTTGTTTTCTGCACTTTCTGTATCCGGAAAATTTTCTAGATAATTTTTATGAGTAAATATAGTTTTTAGATGATTTTTCTAATATCGAATAGATTTTGAGAAATTAAGAGCGTATACCGGACGTGGGACCCACAAGTGCGAAAAGTTCGGAAAAATTCGGCCAACTAGGTTAAGTTTTGGATACTGGAATTAAATTATCGGGTGTTATGAGATATTTAGAGGTTGCCGAGTGGATAGGTGTGAGAGAGACAAAAGTTAGGCAAACCATTAATGCAAGTGACACGTGTCACTTAGAGATTAAATTCTACTTTTGACTTACTATTCATGCTTTTACCATTTTACCAAAATAACTCAAAAATTTGACCCAAAAATCCCCACAAATATCAAGCTCATAGCCGGCCCTCATTAGAGAGAAAAGAAAAGAAAAGCTCTTCCAAAATTGGATCCAAACTTGCTCAATCTTCCACTCCTACCGTTTAATTTTGGTTTTGCTCCACAAAACTCCTCCACTTGGTGATTTTAAAGTGATTGGTGAAGTTGTTTGGAAAGTTAAGGTGACCAATAGCTCTCTCTCTCTTGTTTCTAAGGTAAGTTGTGAAGAACCACCCTCCTCCTTTAATTGATGCTTAAATCATGCTTAGTGGTTGTATGAGATGCAAATTTATGGGTTATTTCTTGATTTGTGGTTGAAATGATGAAGTTTTATTATTTTTGGGGATTTTTCTGTTTTAATATAAGCATGATTGTGTGGCTATCTATGATGATTGGAAATGGTCTATATTGACTCTAGGAGGTGGAAAAAGTGATTAATTGCAACCAATTTCTGTTTTGGAAGAAAATTGAAAAACCTAGGGTTCTTAAGGGAGCATTCTGTACGAATTTTTAGGTCCTAGATAGAGGCCGAATTGGCCTTAGCTCAAAACATGAAAGTTGTAGGGAATGACATTTTGGAGGTGCCTACAAAATTTCAGGTCAATCGGAGTAGTGTAGAATGAGATAAGTCGAAATTACTATTGCTGTTCTGGTTTTACCCGAAATTGAGAACTGCGCCTGTAATTGGTTGTTTTGGCTGGAATTGCTTCCGCATTGGTTGTTGAGGCCTTCTGATGAAATTTAGCCCTGTTTCTTAGCTTTCAGCTGGTTTTGGAATTTCTAGATTTGGACATGGAGAGCCTGAGTTATGATGTTTCCGCTAGAATGCGTTTTGGTGAATCTGTTTTACGTTTTGATGTAGAATCTTGCATTTTTGACCTGTTTACACTCAAAACTGGGTTGAGTGACCTTCTGTGATGTTGTAGCCCTGTCTTTTAGCTTCGAAATGGTGGGTCTTGTACCCTCATCAAATAATCGTAGTGAAATTGGTGCCATTACCGCAAAATGAGGTCAAAAACTGTTTTTTCAGGGCTAAAACTAATTCCATTTCCGGATTTTTCTGGTTTCCTCTAATGCTTATATATGCTTATGGAACCCTATTGTGATCGTGTTGGCATCGGTTTATGACTTGTAATCGAGTCTTCTTGTGCTTATTGGAATATTCTAGGGCTTGACTTTTATTTCCGGTCATTTTCCCAGCTAACTTTTGTACTTGGATAACCTTGAGCCTATTGAACGGCTGTGGTGATGAATGTATATTGAGTATGACTTTGGGAGTTGATTGAGGAAAATAATGAAACCGTGATGGCTGGAAAAGTAAGAAATGTAGGGGAGGTGCTGTCCAATTTTTCTAGGCCGATTGGTTCCTTTAAGTTTGAATTGGCTTGTGATAGAAATGAAGGGCTTTTGGGTTGTTGAACCTAGGTCTTCATGTTACCTTTTTGTTCCCAAAAATCATGTTTTGTACCCTTGCATTAGTAATTATTTGGCGAGGCATACGACCAGTAGTCGAGCCTCACATGTGCATTTTGTTTACTCGATTCTGGATGTGAAACCTTCAATTGGTTTACTTTGATTATTTTAGGGTTTCTTGGCGATTAAAGCCAATCCGAAGTGAAAACTTTTGAGGTATCTGTACTTGAACCGGTGAGTGTTCCACTACCTGCTATCCGTTATGTGAAATATCTGAATATCTGAATACTTGATTTATGACTATTGAAGCCAAATACTGTTTTGATAAAATGGAGGCGAGGGTGTACTTTATCACACTCGTTCTCTGGTCTGTTCATATGCCAATTTTGAACGCGTATCTGAATCTGCTATCTGTATCTGTATCTGTATATGTTATCTGTATCTAGATCTGTATCTGTTCTGACGTCGTTTGGAAGCTTGTGTCCAACGACCTTTCCGTGACCTATGAGTTCAAATCCTGTGGCTAAGTTATTCGAGTCGAGCCGGCAAGGGCCTGGACGATTAGATAACGAACCACGGTAGTCTGTTTTGGGATCTTTGGGTATTGAGACCCTTGATTCCGGGTATACTCGAGTATTACCATTTCTGTTTCTGTTGAGGTGACCGGGCCCGGTAAAGGGGTGTTTGGTGGACGGAATTTGGTGTAAAGTGGGGTCTACGGACGTGTTGGTTCTATATACGTTGACGGAGAGTCAACCGGCTTGGATCAAGTACTGCGCTGGAAAGCTGGCTCCTGAGAGCCACCTGTATCCTTCTGATTTGAATCATTGGTTCCTTTACTTTACGTCTGGCATGTGTACCTGATTTGTTAAATGTGAAATGCCATGATTTTACTGCTATATGTTTGGTACCTCATTGAGCGCAAGCTCACCCCTTTCTGTTCCTTTTTGTTTTCCTTACAGGAAAATAAATACTTTTGGACTGGATTTGACAATTGGCTGCCAAATTGAGCTAGTTGAACATATCTTTTGTATCGCTCATGTATTGAAACCCTAAATGTACTTTTGGGACCGTTTTCCTTTTTACTTGGCAAACCAGACATGTATCCACTGTTGAATACTTTTGTATGCCACTTTGGCTTGTAAATGCTAAGTTCAAGATGTGAATGTTTGCTTGATATTTGGTTGGGTTCTGACGGGTCGGTTACTATTCATAGCCGACTTCGGTTTCATTTTTTTTTTATTTTGACATTTTGATTTGTTTACCGCGTTGGTAAGTTCCGGAATGTATTAGCTCGCTCTATCCCGAACCGTTAGTCCTGGCGAGAGCTGGGCAGGCGGTCCGCCGAACCCTTTGATTCGCCTTAGGGGGAGGTAGGGCTGTCACAGTTGGTATCAGAGCCAGGTTCGCGTGGTCTCTGCGCGGAGTGAGCCTGGACTAAGTGGTGAATAGGTATGAAGGATTAAGTGCTCGTTCGAGCCTAAGCTCTGAATTGTGAATTTTATAGGCCTTAACTTTTCTTGTGGTATCTGAGGATGATAGATCGGTACGTCTGGTGGGAATTTTGATTGTAGATGGTTTACTCTTGGGACTGGCCAGCCCGAGAGGTGAATTGTCTTATTTCGGATTCTTGTGCCTGAGTACTCCAGAGTTGAGGCGGTGTTATGTAGGTGAGAGTTGCATTTTGGGAACATGAATAGGCTTTGTTCGACTGGAATGAGTACAAGAGGTTAATGGATATTTCATTTGTATAATAGGTGATGTGAGAGACCGGACGGGGTTATTTTAGCAAGGTTTGGGACGATATATCCCTTTTCTTTTGATTCGCTCGTATATTGTTACTACATGCCGTCGGTTGTATAATTGTGTATATGAATAATTGCCTGATTTGATACGTATTTGTATGTTTGATCATTTGTTTCCTTGATATGTGGAGTGTTATGTGCATATATGTTTATTTGTGTAATTGGTGGCCTCAATTTTAGATGCTTTAGTCAATTTCCTATTGCTATGTTTATTTACTAAAGTATCTTTGGGGGGGGGAAGAAAAGAAAAGAGAGGAAAAACAAAAATATGTATATATATATAATATCTAGCACATGGAAAGAAAACGGAGTCACGGACGTGGTCGTGGCCGTGGAACTAAGCGAGGCCAAGAACCAAGAGAAGAAAAGGGAAACAATAGCTGGACAAGGACCGAGAATGCCACTTGTACTTAGGAATGTAATTGACCCATTGTATTGCCCGATAGGCTAGCATCTGAGTTCCAGCAACTCCGTACGATGACACATTGGGTTGATACGTATCAAGAAATCGCGGTTCTCCGAGACGAAATAGAGGTTCAAAGGAGGCTAACCGAGTACTAGGAAGGGCGATGGAAGCAAGAGTATTCGGAGAAACTTGAGCTCTTACACCAAAACATGGAGCTAAAGAGGAAATACGAAGAGATTTCCAAGGAGACAGTAGCAATGGCACAAAGCAATACTTTTATGGGGATTCCAGAGGAAGCTCAAAAGACAGGAATTGCAAGGCCACAACTGAAGATCTTCCATGCAAAGAAAAAGGGTAAAGTTGGAAGGCCATTTGCTAAGAGGGGCCGTGGAGCGAGTGGTGTGACAAATTGTAGTTATTGTAGAAAATCCAATCATATTGAAGTAGATTGTTGGATAAAGGGGGAGGAGATGTCTGTGTTATGGGAGCGCCGAGCATCTGATTGCTAATTGCCCGGGTTTAGTGCCCGAAAAGAAGGGAACCCAGCTGCCAACCAAGACCGACCCTGGACCGTCAAGTGGAGAAGGGACTGGAATGAAGAACCTCGTTTCTTCTGACTCTGAAGACGGAGAAGGTACAGGCCATTGGTTACTTTAAATTTTGAAGGAAAAATTTCGAGGGCGAAATTTCCTTAAGGGGGAGAGAGTGTGAGAACCCGTAATTTTTCCATTTTCTAGGTTTTATTATATTTCTAGGTTTTCTTATCTTCAATGGTTTGTTTTCTGCACTTTCTGTATCCGGAAAATTTTCTAGATAATTTTTATGAGTAAATATAGTTTTTAGATGATTTTTCTAATATCGAATAGATTTTGAGAAATTAAGAGCGTATACCGGACGTGGGACCCACAAGTGCGAAAAGTTCGGAAAAATTCGGCCAACTAGGTTAAGTTTTGGATACTGGAATTAAATTATCGGGTGTTATGAGATATTTAGAGGTTGCCGAGTGGATAGGTGTGAGAGAGACAAAAGTTAGGCAAACCATTAATGCAAGTGACATGTGTCACTTAGAGATTAAATTCTACTTTTGACTTACTATTCATGCTTTTACCATTTTACCAAAATAACTCAAAAATTTGACCCAAAAATCCCCACAAATATCAAGCTCATAGCCGGCCCTCATTAGAGAGAAAAGAAAAGAAAAGCTCTTCCAAAATTGGATCCAAACTTGCTCAATCTTCCACTCCTACCGTTTAATTTTGGTTTTGCTCCACAAAACTCCTCCACTTGGTGATTTTAAAGTGATTGGTGAAGTTGTTTGGAAAGTTAAGGTGACCAATAGCTCTCTCTCTCTTGTTTCTAAGGTAAGTTGTGAAGAACCACCCTCCTCCTTTAATTGATGCTTAAATCATGCTTAGTGGTTGTATGAGATGCAAATTTATGGGTTATTTCTTGATTTGTGGTTGAAATGATGAAGTTTTATTATTTTTGGGGATTTTTCTGTTTTAATATAAGCATGATTGTGTGGCTATCTATGATGATTGGAAATGGTCTATATTGACTCTAGGAGGTGGAAAAAGTGATTAATTGCAACCAATTTCTGTTTTGGAAGAAAATTGAAAAACCTAGGGTTCTTAAGGGAGCATTCTGTACGAATTTTTAGGTCCTAGATAGAGGCCGAATTGGCCTTAGCTCAAAACATGAAAGTTGTAGGGAATGACATTTTGGAGGTGCCTACAAAATTTCAGGTCAATCGGAGTAGTGTAGAATGAGATAAGTCGAAATTACTATTGCTGTTCTGGTTTTACCCGAAATTGAGAACTGCGCCTGTAATTGGTTGTTTTGGCTGGAATTGCTTCCGCATTGGTTGTTGAGGCCTTCTGATGAAATTTAGCCCTGTTTCTTAGCTTTCAGCTGGTTTTGGAATTTCTAGATTTGGACATGGAGAGCCTGAGTTATGATGTTTCCGCTAGAATGCGTTTTGGTGAATCTGTTTTACGTTTTGATGTAGAATCTTGCATTTTTGACCTGTTTACACTCAAAACTGGGTTGAGTGACCTTCTGTGATGTTGTAGCCCTGTCTTTTAGCTTCGAAATGGTGGGTCTTGTACCCTCATCAAATAATCGTAGTGAAATTGGTGCCATTACCGCAAAATGAGGTCAAAAACTGTTTTTTCAGGGCTAAAACTAATTCCATTTCCGGATTTTTCTGGTTTCCTCTAATGCTTATATATGCTTATGGAACCCTATTGTGATCGTGTTGGCATCGGTTTATGACTTGTAATCGAGTCTTCTTGTGCTTATTGGAATATTCTAGGGCTTGACTTTTATTTCCGGTCATTTTCCCAGCTAACTTTTGTACTTGGATAACCTTGAGCCTATTGAACGGCTGTGGTGATGAATGTATATTGAGTATGACTTTGGGAGTTGATTGAGGAAAATAATGAAACCGTGATGGCTGGAAAAGTAAGAAATGTAGGGGAGGTGCTGTCCAATTTTTCTAGGCCGATTGGTTCCTTTAAGTTTGAATTGGCTTGTGATAGAAATGAAGGGCTTTTGGGTTGTTGAACCTAGGTCTTCATGTTACCTTTTTGTTCCCAAAAATCATGTTTTGTACCCTTGCATTAGTAATTATTTGGCGAGGCATACGACCAGTAGTCGAGCCTCACATGTGCATTTTGTTTACTCGATTCTGGATGTGAAACCTTCAATTGGTTTACTTTGATTATTTTAGGGTTTCTTGGCGATTAAAGCCAATCCGAAGTGAAAACTTTTGAGGTATCTGTACTTGAACCGGTGAGTGTTCCACTACCTGCTATCCGTTATGTGAAATATCTGAATATCTGAATACTTGATTTATGACTATTGAAGCCAAATACTGTTTTGATAAAATGGAGGCGAGGGTGTACTTTATCACACTCGTTCTCTGGTCTGTTCATATGCCAATTTTGAACGCGTATCTGAATCTGCTATCTGTATCTGTATCTGTATATGTTATCTGTATCTAGATCTGTATCTGTTCTGACGTCGTTTGGAAGCTTGTGTCCAACGACCTTTCCGTGACCTATGAGTTCAAATCCTGTGGCTAAGTTATTCGAGTCGAGCCGGCAAGGGCCTGGACGATTAGATAACGAACCACGGTAGTCTGTTTTGGGATCTTTGGGTATTGAGACCCTTGATTCCGGGTATACTCGAGTATTACCATTTCTGTTTCTGTTGAGGTGACCGGGCCCGGTAAAGGGGTGTTTGGTGGACGGAATTTGGTGTAAAGTGGGGTCTACGGACGTGTTGGTTCTATATACGTTGACGGAGAGTCAACCGGCTTGGATCAAGTACTGCGCTGGAAAGCTGGCTCCTGAGAGCCACCTGTATCCTTCTGATTTGAATCATTGGTTCCTTTACTTTACGTCTGGCATGTGTACCTGATTTGTTAAATGTGAAATGCCATGATTTTACTGCTATATGTTTGGTACCTCATTGAGCGCAAGCTCACCCCTTTCTGTTCCTTTTTGTTTTCCTTACAGGAAAATAAATACTTTTGGACTGGATTTGACAATTGGCTGCCAAATTGAGCTAGTTGAACATATCTTTTGTATCGCTCATGTATTGAAACCCTAAATGTACTTTTGGGACCGTTTTCCTTTTTACTTGGCAAACCAGACATGTATCCACTGTTGAATACTTTTGTATGCCACTTTGGCTTGTAAATGCTAAGTTCAAGATGTGAATGTTTGCTTGATATTTGGTTGGGTTCTGACGGGTCGGTTACTATTCATAGCCGACTTCGGTTTCATTTTTTTTTTATTTTGACATTTTGATTTGTTTACCGCGTTGGTAAGTTCCGGAATGTATTAGCTCGCTCTATCCCGAACCGTTAGTCCTGGCGAGAGCTGGGCAGGCGGTCCGCCGAACCCTTTGATTCGCCTTAGGGGGAGGTAGGGCTGTCACAGTTGGTATCAGAGCCAGGTTCGCGTGGTCTCTGCGCGGAGTGAGCCTGGACTAAGTGGTGAATAGGTATGAAGGATTAAGTGCTCGTTCGAGCCTAAGCTCTGAATTGTGAATTTTATAGGCCTTAACTTTTCTTGTGGTATCTGAGGATGATAGATCGGTACGTCTGGTGGGAATTTTGATTGTAGATGGTTTACTCTTGGGACTGGCCAGCCCGAGAGGTGAATTGTCTTATTTCGGATTCTTGTGCCTGAGTACTCCAGAGTTGAGGCGGTGTTATGTAGGTGAGAGTTGCATTTTGGGAACATGAATAGGCTTTGTTCGACTGGAATGAGTACAAGAGGTTAATGGATATTTCATTTGTATAATAGGTGATGTGAGAGACCGGACGGGGTTATTTTAGCAAGGTTTGGGACGATATATCCCTTTTCTTTTGATTCGCTCGTATATTGTTACTACATGCCGTCGGTTGTATAATTGTGTATATGAATAATTGCCTGATTTGATACGTATTTGTATGTTTGATCATTTGTTTCCTTGATATGTGGAGTGTTATGTGCATATATGTTTATTTGTGTAATTGGTGGCCTCAATTTTAGATGCTTTAGTCAATTTCCTATTGCTATGTTTATTTACTAAAGTATCTTTGGGGGGGGGAAGAAAAGAAAAGAGAGGAAAAACAAAAATATGTATATATATATAATATCTAGCACATGGAAAGAAAACGGAGTCACGGACGTGGTCGTGGCCGTGGAACTAAGCGAGGCCAAGAACCAAGAGAAGAAAAGGGAAACAATAGCTGGACAAGGACCGAGAATGCCACTTGTACTTAGGAATGTAATTGACCCATTGTATTGCCCGATAGGCTAGCATCTGAGTTCCAGCAACTCCGTACGATGACACATTGGGTTGATACGTATCAAGAAATCGCGGTTCTCCGAGACGAAATAGAGGTTCAAAGGAGGCTAACCGAGTACTAGGAAGGGCGATGGAAGCAAGAGTATTCGGAGAAACTTGAGCTCTTACACCAAAACATGGAGCTAAAGAGGAAATACGAAGAGATTTCCAAGGAGACAGTAGCAATGGCACAAAGCAATACTTTTATGGGGATTCCAGAGGAAGCTCAAAAGACAGGAATTGCAAGGCCACAACTGAAGATCTTCCATGCAAAGAAAAAGGGTAAAGTTGGAAGGCCATTTGCTAAGAGGGGCCGTGGAGCGAGTGGTGTGACAAATTGTAGTTGTTGTAGAAAATCCAATCATATTGAAGTAGATTGTTGGATAAAGGGGGAGGAGATGTCTGTGTTATGGGAGCGCCGAGCATCTGATTGCTAATTGCCCGGGTTTAGTGCCCGAAAAGAAGGGAACCCAGCTGCCAACCAAGACCGACCCTGGACCGTCAAGTGGAGAAGGGACTGGAATGAAGAACCTCGTTTCTTCTGACTCTGAAGACGGAGAAGGTACAGGCCATTGGTTACTTTAAATTTTGAAGGAAAAATTTCGAGGGCGAAATTTCCTTAAGGGGGAGAGAGTGTGAGAACCCGTAATTTTTCCATTTTCTAGGTTTTATTATATTTCTAGGTTTTCTTATCTTCAATGGTTTGTTTTCTGCACTTTCTGTATCCGGAAAATTTTCTAGATAATTTTTATGAGTAAATATAGTTTTTAGATGATTTTTCTAATATCGAATAGATTTTGAGAAATTAAGAGCGTATACCGGACGTGGGACCCACAAGTGCGAAAAGTTCGGAAAAATTCGGCCAACTAGGTTAAGTTTTGGATACTGGAATTAAATTATCGGGTGTTATGAGATATTTAGAGGTTGCCGAGTGGATAGGTGTGAGAGAGACAAAAGTTAGGCAAACCATTAATGCAAGTGACATGTGTCACTTAGAGATTAAATTCTACTTTTGACTTACTATTCATGCTTTTACCATTTTACCAAAATAACTCAAAAATTTGACCCAAAAATCCCCACAAATATCAAGCTCATAGCCGGCCCTCATTAGAGAGAAAAGAAAAGAAAAGCTCTTCCAAAATTGGATCCAAACTTGCTCAATCTTCCACTCCTACCGTTTAATTTTGGTTTTGCTCCACAAAACTCCTCCACTTGGTGATTTTAAAGTGATTGGTGAAGTTGCTTGGAAAGTTAAGGTGACCAATAGCTCTCTCTCTCTTGTTTCTAAGGTAAGTTGTGAAGAACCACCCTCCTCCTTTAATTGATGCTTAAATCATGCTTAGTGGTTGTATGAGATGCAAATTTATGGGTTATTTCTTGATTTGTGGTTGAAATGATGAAGTTTTATTATTTTTGGGGATTTTTCTGTTTTAATATAAGCATGATTGTGTGGCTATCTATGATGATTGGAAATGGTCTATATTGACTCTAGGAGGTGGAAAAAGTGATTAATTGCAACCAATTTCTGTTTTGGAAGAAAATTGAAAAACCTAGGGTTCTTAAGGGAGCATTCTGTACGAATTTTTAGGTCCTAGATAGAGGCCGAATTGGCCTTAGCTCAAAACATGAAAGTTGTAGGGAATGACATTTTGGAGGTGCCTACACAATTTCAGGTCAATCGGAGTAGTGTAGAATGAGATAAGTCGAAATTACTATTGCTGTTCTGGTTTTACCCGAAATTGAGAACTGCGCCTGTAATTGGTTGTTTTGGCTGGAATTGCTTCCGCATTGGTTGTTGAGGCCTTCTGATTAAATTTAGCCCTGTTTCTTAGCTTTCATATGGTTTTGGAATTTCTAGATTTGGACATGGAGAGCCTGAGTTATGATGTTTCCGCTAGAATGCGTTTTGGTGAATCTGTTTTACGTTTTGATGTAGAATCTTGCATTTTTGACCTGTTTACACTCAAAACTGGGTTGAGTGACCTTCTGTGATGTTGTAGCCCTGTCTTTTAGCTTCGAAATGGTGGGTCTTGTACCCTCATCAAATAATCGTAGTGAAATTGGTGCCATTACCGCAAAATGAGGTCAAAAACTGTTTTTTCAGGGCTAAAACTAATTCCATTTCCGGATTTTTCTGGTTTCCTCTAATGCTTATATATGCTTATGGAACCCTATTGTGATCGTGTTGGCATCGGTTTATGACTTGTAATCGAGTCTTCTTGTGCTTATTGGAATATTCTAGGGCTTGACTTTTATTTCCGGTCATTTTCCCAGCTAACTTTTGTACTTGGATAACCTTGAGCCTATTGAACGGCTGTGGTGATGAATGTATATTGAGTATGACTTTGGGAGTTGATTGAGGAAAATAATGAAACCGTGATGGCTGGAAAAGTAAGAAATGTAGGGGAGGTGCTGTCCAATTTTTCTAGGCCGATTGGTTCCTTTAAGTTTGAATTGGCTTGTGATAGAAATGAAGGGCTTTTGGGTTGTTGAACCTAGGTCTTCATGTTACCTTTTTGTTCCCAAAAATCATGTTTTGTACCCTTGCATTAGTAATTATTTGGCGAGGCATACGACCAGTAGTCGAGCCTCACATGTGCATTTTGTTTACTCGATTCTGGATGTGAAACCTTCAATTGGTTTACTTTGATTATTTTAGGGTTTCTTGGCGATTAAAGCCAATCCGAAGTGAAAACTTTTGAGGTATCTGTACTTGAACCGGTGACTGTTCCACTACCTGCTATCCGTTATGTGAAATATCTGAATATCTGAATACTTGATTTATGACTATTGAAGCCAAATACTGTTTTGATAAAATGGAGGCGAGGGTGTACTTTATCACACTCGTTCTCTGGTCTGTTCATATGCCAATTTTGAACGCGTATCTGAATCTGCTATCTGTATCTGTATCTGTATATGTTATCTGTATCTAGATCTGTATCTGTTCTGACGTCGTTTGGAAGCTTGTGTCCAACGACCTTTCCGTGACCTATGAGTTCAAATCCTGTGGCTAAGTTATTCGAGTCGAGCCGGCAAGGGCCTGGACGATTAGATAACGAACCACGGTAGTCTGTTTTGGGATCTTTGGGTATTGAGACCCTTGATTCCGGGTATACTCGAGTATTACCATTTCTGTTTCTGTTGAGGTGACCGGGCCCGGTAAAGGGGTGTTTGGTGGACGGAATTTGGTGTAAAGTGGGGTCTACGGACGTGTTGGTTCTATATACGTTGACGGAGAGTCAACCGGCTTGGATCAAGTACTGCGCTGGAAAGCTGGCTCCTGAGAGCCACCTGTATCCTTCTGATTTGAATCATTGGTTCCTTTACTTTACGTCTGGCATGTGTACCTGATTTGTTAAATGTGAAATGCCATGATTTTACTGCTATATGTTTGGTACCTCATTGAGCGCAAGCTCACCCCTTTCTGTTCCTTTTTGTTTTCCTTACAGGAAAATAAATACTTTTGGACTGGATTTGACAATTGGCTGCCAAATTGAGCTAGTTGAACATATCTTTTGTATCGCTCATGTATTGAAACCCTAAATGTACTTTTGGGACCGTTTTCCTTTTTACTTGGCAAACCAGACATGTATCCACTGTTGAATACTTTTGTATGCCACTTTGGCTTGTAAATGCTAAGTTCAAGATGTGAATGTTTGCTTGATATTTGGTTGGGTTCTGACGGGTCGGTTACTATTCATAGCCGACTTCGGTTTCATTTTTTTTTTATTTTGACATTTTGATTTGTTTACCGCGTTGGTAAGTTCCGGAATGTATTAGCTCGCTCTATCCCGAACCGTTAGTCCTGGCGAGAGCTGGGCAGGCGGTCCGCCGAACCCTTTGATTCGCCTTAGGGGGAGGTAGGGCTGTCACAGTTGGTATCAGAGCCAGGTTCGCGTGGTCTCTGCGCGGAGTGAGCCTGGACTAAGTGGTGAATAGGTATGAAGGATTAAGTGCTCGTTCGAGCCTAAGCTCTGAATTGTGAATTTTATAGGCCTTAACTTTTCTTGTGGTATCTGAGGATGATAGATCGGTACGTCTGGTGGGAATTTTGATTGTAGATGGTTTACTCTTGGGACTGGCCAGCCCGAGAGGTGAATTGTCTTATTTCGGATTCTTGTGCCTGAGTACTCCAGAGTTGAGGCGGTGTTATGTAGGTGAGAGTTGCATTTTGGGAACATGAATAGGCTTTGTTCGACTGGAATGAGTACAAGAGGTTAATGGATATTTCATTTGTATAATAGGTGATGTGAGAGACCGGACGGGGTTATTTTAGCAAGGTTTGGGACGATATATCCCTTTTCTTTTGATTCGCTCGTATATTGTTACTACATGCCGTCGGTTGTATAATTGTGTATATGAATAATTGCCTGATTTGATACGTATTTGTATGTTTGATCATTTGTTTCCTTGATATGTGGAGTG
Source organism: Coffea arabica (assembly GCF_036785885.1). Lineage (NCBI taxonomy): Eukaryota > Viridiplantae > Streptophyta > Magnoliopsida > Gentianales > Rubiaceae > Coffea > Coffea arabica. Next base: position 24,903,140 of record NC_092323.1, on the reverse strand, counting down.
TTATGTGCATATATGTTTATTTGTGTAATTGGTGGCCTCAATTTTAGATGCTTTAGTCAATTTCCTATTGCTATGTTTATTTACTAAAGTATCTTTGGGGGGGGGAAGAAAAGAAAAGAGAGGAAAAACAAAAATATGTATATATATATAATATCTAGCACATGGAAAGAAAACGGAGTCACGGACGTGGTCGTGGCCGTGGAACTAAGCGAGGCCAAGAACCAAGAGAAGAAAAGGGAAACAATAGCTGGACAAGGACCGAGAATGCCACTTGTACTTAGGAATGTAATTGACCCATTGTATTGCCCGATAGGCTAGCATCTGAGTTCCAGCAACTCCGTACGATGACACATTGGGTTGATACGTATCAAGAAATCGCGGTTCTCCGAGACGAAATAGAGGTTCAAAGGAGGCTAACCGAGTACTAGGAAGGGCGATGGAAGCAAGAGTATTCGGAGAAACTTGAGCTCTTACACCAAAACATGGAGCTAAAGAGGAAATACGAAGAGATTTCCAAGGAGACAGTAGCAATGGCACAAAGCAATACTTTTATGGGGATTCCAGAGGAAGCTCAAAAGACAGGAATTGCAAGGCCACAACTGAAGATCTTCCATGCAAAGAAAAAGGGTAAAGTTGGAAGGCCATTTGCTAAGAGGGGCCGTGGAGCGAGTGGTGTGACAAATTGTAGTTATTGTAGAAAATCCAATCATATTGAAGTAGATTGTTGGATAAAGGGGGAGGAGATGTCTGTGTTATGGGAGCGCCGAGCATCTGATTGCTAATTGCCCGGGTTTAGTGCCCGAAAAGAAGGGAACCCAGCTGCCAACCAAGACCGACCCTGGACCGTCAAGTGGAGAAGGGACTGGAATGAAGAACCTCGTTTCTTCTGACTCTGAAGACGGAGAAGGTACAGGCCATTGGTTACTTTAAATTTTGAAGGAAAAATTTCGAGGGCGAAATTTCCTTAAGGGGGAGAGAGTGTGAGAACCCGTAATTTTTCCATTTTCTAGGTTTTATTATATTTCTAGGTTTTCTTATCTTCAATGGTTTGTTTTCTGCACTTTCTGTATCCGGAAAATTTTCTAGATAATTTTTATGAGTAAATATAGTTTTTAGATGATTTTTCTAATATCGAATAGATTTTGAGAAATTAAGAGCGTATACCGGACGTGGGACCCACAAGTGCGAAAAGTTCGGAAAAATTCGGCCAACTAGGTTAAGTTTTGGATACTGGAATTAAATTATCGGGTGTTATGAGATATTTAGAGGTTGCCGAGTGGATAGGTGTGAGAGAGACAAAAGTTAGGCAAACCATTAATGCAAGTGACATGTGTCACTTAGAGATTAAATTCTACTTTTGACTTACTATTCATGCTTTTACCATTTTACCAAAATAACTCAAAAATTTGACCCAAAAATCCCCACAAATATCAAGCTCATAGCCGGCCCTCATTAGAGAGAAAAGAAAAGAAAAGCTCTTCCAAAATTGGATCCAAACTTGCTCAATCTTCCACTCCTACCGTTTAATTTTGGTTTTGCTCCACAAAACTCCTCCACTTGGTGATTTTAAAGTGATTGGTGAAGTTGCTTGGAAAGTTAAGGTGACCAATAGCTCTCTCTCTCTTGTTTCTAAGGTAAGTTGTGAAGAACCACCCTCCTCCTTTAATTGATGCTTAAATCATGCTTAGTGGTTGTATGAGATGCAAATTTATGGGTTATTTCTTGATTTGTGGTTGAAATGATGAAGTTTTATTATTTTTGGGGATTTTTCTGTTTTAATATAAGCATGATTGTGTGGCTATCTATGATGATTGGAAATGGTCTATATTGACTCTAGGAGGTGGAAAAAGTGATTAATTGCAACCAATTTCTGTTTTGGAAGAAAATTGAAAAACCTAGGGTTCTTAAGGGAGCATTCTGTACGAATTTTTAGGTCCTAGATAGAGGCCGAATTGGCCTTAGCTCAAAACATGAAAGTTGTAGGGAATGACATTTTGGAGGTGCCTACACAATTTCAGGTCAATCGGAGTAGTGTAGAATGAGATAAGTCGAAATTACTATTGCTGTTCTGGTTTTACCCGAAATTGAGAACTGCGCCTGTAATTGGTTGTTTTGGCTGGAATTGCTTCCGCATTGGTTGTTGAGGCCTTCTGATTAAATTTAGCCCTGTTTCTTAGCTTTCAGCTGGTTTTGGAATTTCTAGATTTGGACATGGAGAGCCTGAGTTATGATGTTTCCGCTAGAATGCGTTTTGGTGAATCTGTTTTACGTTTTGATGTAGAATCTTGCATTTTTGACCTGTTTACACTCAAAACTGGGTTGAGTGACCTTCTGTGATGTTGTAGCCCTGTCTTTTAGCTTCGAAATGGTGGGTCTTGTACCCTCATCAAATAATCGTAGTGAAATTGGTGCCATTACCGCAAAATGAGGTCAAAAACTGTTTTTTCAGGGCTAAAACTAATTCCATTTCCGGATTTTTCTGGTTTCCTCTAATGCTTATATATGCTTATGGAACCCTATTGTGATCGTGTTGGCATCGGTTTATGACTTGTAATCGAGTCTTCTTGTGCTTATTGGAATATTCTAGGGCTTGACTTTTATTTCCGGTCATTTTCCCAGCTAACTTTTGTACTTGGATAACCTTGAGCCTATTGAACGGCTGTGGTGATGAATGTATATTGAGTATGACTTTGGGAGTTGATTGAGGAAAATAATGAAACCGTGATGGCTGGAAAAGTAAGAAATGTAGGGGAGGTGCTGTCCAATTTTTCTAGGCCGATTGGTTCCTTTAAGTTTGAATTGGCTTGTGATAGAAATGAAGGGCTTTTGGGTTGTTGAACCTAGGTCTTCATGTTACCTTTTTGTTCCCAAAAATCATGTTTTGTACCCTTGCATTAGTAATTATTTGGCGAGGCATACGACCAGTAGTCGAGCCTCACATGTGCATTTTGTTTACTCGATTCTGGATGTGAAACCTTCAATTGGTTTACTTTGATTATTTTAGGGTTTCTTGGCGATTAAAGCCAATCCGAAGTGAAAACTTTTGAGGTATCTGTACTTGAACCGGTGACTGTTCCACTACCTGCTATCCGTTATGTGAAATATCTGAATATCTGAATACTTGATTTATGACTATTGAAGCCAAATACTGTTTTGATAAAATGGAGGCGAGGGTGTACTTTATCACACTCGTTCTCTGGTCTGTTCATATGCCAATTTTGAACGCGTATCTGAATCTGCTATCTGTATCTGTATCTGTATATGTTATCTGTATCTAGATCTGTATCTGTTCTGACGTCGTTTGGAAGCTTGTGTCCAACGACCTTTCCGTGACCTATGAGTTCAAATCCTGTGGCTAAGTTATTCGAGTCGAGCCGGCAAGGGCCTGGACGATTAGATAACGAACCACGGTAGTCTGTTTTGGGATCTTTGGGTATTGAGACCCTTGATTCCGGGTATACTCGAGTATTACCATTTCTGTTTCTGTTGAGGTGACCGGGCCCGGTAAAGGGGTGTTTGGTGGACGGAATTTGGTGTAAAGTGGGGTCTACGGACGTGTTGGTTCTATATACGTTGACGGAGAGTCAACCGGCTTGGATCAAGTACTGCGCTGGAAAGCTGGCTCCTGAGAGCCACCTGTATCCTTCTGATTTGAATCATTGGTTCCTTTACTTTACGTCTGGCATGTGTACCTGATTTGTTAAATGTGAAATGCCATGATTTTACTGCTATATGTTTGGTACCTCATTGAGCGCAAGCTCACCCCTTTCTGTTCCTTTTTGTTTTCCTTACAGGAAAATAAATACTTTTGGACTGGATTTGACAATTGGCTGCCAAATTGAGCTAGTTGAACATATCTTTTGTATCGCTCATGTATTGAAACCCTAAATGTACTTTTGGGACCGTTTTCCTTTTTACTTGGCAAACCAGACATGTATCCACTGTTGAATACTTTTGTATGCCACTTTGGCTTGTAAATGCTAAGTTCAAGATGTGAATGTTTGCTTGATATTTGGTTGGGTTCTGACGGGTCGGTTACTATTCATAGCCGACTTCGGTTTCATTTTTTTTTTATTTTGACATTTTGATTTGTTTACCGCGTTGGTAAGTTCCGGAATGTATTAGCTCGCTCTATCCCGAACCGTTAGTCCTGGCGAGAGCTGGGCAGGCGGTCCGCCGAACCCTTTGATTCGCCTTAGGGGGAGGTAGGGCTGTCACAGTTGGTATCAGAGCCAGGTTCGCGTGGTCTCTGCGCGGAGTGAGCCTGGACTAAGTGGTGAATAGGTATGAAGGATTAAGTGCTCGTTCGAGCCTAAGCTCTGAATTGTGAATTTTATAGGCCTTAACTTTTCTTGTGGTATCTGAGGATGATAGATCGGTACGTCTGGTGGGAATTTTGATTGTAGATGGTTTACTCTTGGGACTGGCCAGCCCGAGAGGTGAATTGTCTTATTTCGGATTCTTGTGCCTGAGTACTCCAGAGTTGAGGCGGTGTTATGTAGGTGAGAGTTGCATTTTGGGAACATGAATAGGCTTTGTTCGACTGGAATGAGTACAAGAGGTTAATGGATATTTCATTTGTATAATAGGTGATGTGAGAGACCGGACGGGGTTATTTTAGCAAGGTTTGGGACGATATATCCCTTTTCTTTTGATTCGCTCGTATATTGTTACTACATGCCGTCGGTTGTATAATTGTGTATATGAATAATTGCCTGATTTGATACGTATTTGTATGTTTGATCATTTGTTTCCTTGATATGTGGAGTGTTATGTGCATATATGTTTATTTGTGTAATTGGTGGCCTCAATTTTAGATGCTTTAGTCAATTTCCTATTGCTATGTTTATTTACTAAAGTATCTTTGGGGGGGGGAAGAAAAGAAAAGAGAGGAAAAACAAAAATATGTATATATATATAATATCTAGCACATGGAAAGAAAACGGAGTCACGGACGTGGTCGTGGCCGTGGAACTAAGCGAGGCCAAGAACCAAGAGAAGAAAAGGGAAACAATAGCTGGACAAGGACCGAGAATGCCACTTGTACTTAGGAATGTAATTGACCCATTGTATTGCCCGATAGGCTAGCATCTGAGTTCCAGCAACTCCGTACGATGACACATTGGGTTGATACGTATCAAGAAATCGCGGTTCTCCGAGACGAAATAGAGGTTCAAAGGAGGCTAACCGAGTACTAGGAAGGGCGATGGAAGCAAGAGTATTCGGAGAAACTTGAGCTCTTACACCAAAACATGGAGCTAAAGAGGAAATACGAAGAGATTTCCAAGGAGACAGTAGCAATGGCACAAAGCAATACTTTTATGGGGATTCCAGAGGAAGCTCAAAAGACAGGAATTGCAAGGCCACAACTGAAGATCTTCCATGCAAAGAAAAAGGGTAAAGTTGGAAGGCCATTTGCTAAGAGGGGCCGTGGAGCGAGTGGTGTGACAAATTGTAGTTATTGTAGAAAATCCAATCATATTGAAGTAGATTGTTGGATAAAGGGGGAGGAGATGTCTGTGTTATGGGAGCGCCGAGCATCTGATTGCTAATTGCCCGGGTTTAGTGCCCGAAAAGAAGGGAACCCAGCTGCCAACCAAGACCGACCCTGGACCGTCAAGTGGAGAAGGGACTGGAATGAAGAACCTCGTTTCTTCTGACTCTGAAGACGGAGAAGGTACAGGCCATTGGTTACTTTAAATTTTGAAGGAAAAATTTCGAGGGCGAAATTTCCTTAAGGGGGAGAGAGTGTGAGAACCCGTAATTTTTCCATTTTCTAGGTTTTATTATATTTCTAGGTTTTCTTATCTTCAATGGTTTGTTTTCTGCACTTTCTGTATCCGGAAAATTTTCTAGATAATTTTTATGAGTAAATATAGTTTTTAGATGATTTTTCTAATATCGAATAGATTTTGAGAAATTAAGAGCGTATACCGGACGTGGGACCCACAAGTGCGAAAAGTTCGGAAAAATTCGGCCAACTAGGTTAAGTTTTGGATACTGGAATTAAATTATCGGGTGTTATGAGATATTTAGAGGTTGCCGAGTGGATAGGTGTGAGAGAGACAAAAGTTAGGCAAACCATTAATGCAAGTGACATGTGTCACTTAGAGATTAAATTCTACTTTTGACTTACTATTCATGCTTTTACCATTTTACCAAAATAACTCAAAAATTTGACCCAAAAATCCCCACAAATATCAAGCTCATAGCCGGCCCTCATTAGAGAGAAAAGAAAAGAAAAGCTCTTCCAAAATTGGATCCAAACTTGCTCAATCTTCCACTCCTACCGTTTAATTTTGGTTTTGCTCCACAAAACTCCTCCACTTGGTGATTTTAAAGTGATTGGTGAAGTTGCTTGGAAAGTTAAGGTGACCAATAGCTCTCTCTCTCTTGTTTCTAAGGTAAGTTGTGAAGAACCACCCTCCTCCTTTAATTGATGCTTAAATCATGCTTAGTGGTTGTATGAGATGCAAATTTATGGGTTATTTCTTGATTTGTGGTTGAAATGATGAAGTTTTATTATTTTTGGGGATTTTTCTGTTTTAATATAAGCATGATTGTGTGGCTATCTATGATGATTGGAAATGGTCTATATTGACTCTAGGAGGTGGAAAAAGTGATTAATTGCAACCAATTTCTGTTTTGGAAGAAAATTGAAAAACCTAGGGTTCTTAAGGGAGCATTCTGTACGAATTTTTAGGTCCTAGATAGAGGCCGAATTGGCCTTAGCTCAAAACATGAAAGTTGTAGGGAATGACATTTTGGAGGTGCCTACACAATTTCAGGTCAATCGGAGTAGTGTAGAATGAGATAAGTCGAAATTACTATTGCTGTTCTGGTTTTACCCGAAATTGAGAACTGCGCCTGTAATTGGTTGTTTTGGCTGGAATTGCTTCCGCATTGGTTGTTGAGGCCTTCTGATTAAATTTAGCCCTGTTTCTTAGCTTTCAGCTGGTTTTGGAATTTCTAGATTTGGACATGGAGAGCCTGAGTTATGATGTTTCCGCTAGAATGCGTTTTGGTGAATCTGTTTTACGTTTTGATGTAGAATCTTGCATTTTTGACCTGTTTACACTCAAAACTGGGTTGAGTGACCTTCTGTGATGTTGTAGCCCTGTCTTTTAGCTTCGAAATGGTGGGTCTTGTACCCTCATCAAATAATCGTAGTGAAATTGGTGCCATTACCGCAAAATGAGGTCAAAAACTGTTTTTTCAGGGCTAAAACTAATTCCATTTCCGGATTTTTCTGGTTTCCTCTAATGCTTATATATGCTTATGGAACCCTATTGTGATCGTGTTGGCATCGGTTTATGACTTGTAATCGAGTCTTCTTGTGCTTATTGGAATATTCTAGGGCTTGACTTTTATTTCCGGTCATTTTCCCAGCTAACTTTTGTACTTGGATAACCTTGAGCCTATTGAACGGCTGTGGTGATGAATGTATATTGAGTATGACTTTGGGAGTTGATTGAGGAAAATAATGAAACCGTGATGGCTGGAAAAGTAAGAAATGTAGGGGAGGTGCTGTCCAATTTTTCTAGGCCGATTGGTTCCTTTAAGTTTGAATTGGCTTGTGATAGAAATGAAGGGCTTTTGGGTTGTTGAACCTAGGTCTTCATGTTACCTTTTTGTTCCCAAAAATCATGTTTTGTACCCTTGCATTAGTAATTATTTGGCGAGGCATACGACCAGTAGTCGAGCCTCACATGTGCATTTTGTTTACTCGATTCTGGATGTGAAACCTTCAATTGGTTTACTTTGATTATTTTAGGGTTTCTTGGCGATTAAAGCCAATCCGAAGTGAAAACTTTTGAGGTATCTGTACTTGAACCGGTGACTGTTCCACTACCTGCTATCCGTTATGTGAAATATCTGAATATCTGAATACTTGATTTATGACTATTGAAGCCAAATACTGTTTTGATAAAATGGAGGCGAGGGTGTACTTTATCACACTCGTTCTCTGGTCTGTTCATATGCCAATTTTGAACGCGTATCTGAATCTGCTATCTGTATCTGTATCTGTATATGTTATCTGTATCTAGATCTGTATCTGTTCTGACGTCGTTTGGAAGCTTGTGTCCAACGACCTTTCCGTGACCTATGAGTTCAAATCCTGTGGCTAAGTTATTCGAGTCGAGCCGGCAAGGGCCTGGACGATTAGATAACGAACCACGGTAGTCTGTTTTGGGATCTTTGGGTATTGAGACCCTTGATTCCGGGTATACTCGAGTATTACCATTTCTGTTTCTGTTGAGGTGACCGGGCCCGGTAAAGGGGTGTTTGGTGGACGGAATTTGGTGTAAAGTGGGGTCTACGGACGTGTTGGTTCTATATACGTTGACGGAGAGTCAACCGGCTTGGATCAAGTACTGCGCTGGAAAGCTGGCTCCTGAGAGCCACCTGTATCCTTCTGATTTGAATCATTGGTTCCTTTACTTTACGTCTGGCATGTGTACCTGATTTGTTAAATGTGAAATGCCATGATTTTACTGCTATATGTTTGGTACCTCATTGAGCGCAAGCTCACCCCTTTCTGTTCCTTTTTGTTTTCCTTACAGGAAAATAAATACTTTTGGACTGGATTTGACAATTGGCTGCCAAATTGAGCTAGTTGAACATATCTTTTGTATCGCTCATGTATTGAAACCCTAAATGTACTTTTGGGACCGTTTTCCTTTTTACTTGGCAAACCAGACATGTATCCACTGTTGAATACTTTTGTATGCCACTTTGGCTTGTAAATGCTAAGTTCAAGATGTGAATGTTTGCTTGATATTTGGTTGGGTTCTGACGGGTCGGTTACTATTCATAGCCGACTTCGGTTTCATTTTTTTTTTATTTTGACATTTTGATTTGTTTACCGCGTTGGTAAGTTCCGGAATGTATTAGCTCGCTCTATCCCGAACCGTTAGTCCTGGCGAGAGCTGGGCAGGCGGTCCGCCGAACCCTTTGATTCGCCTTAGGGGGAGGTAGGGCTGTCACAGTTGGTATCAGAGCCAGGTTCGCGTGGTCTCTGCGCGGAGTGAGCCTGGACTAAGTGGTGAATAGGTATGAAGGATTAAGTGCTCGTTCGAGCCTAAGCTCTGAATTGTGAATTTTATAGGCCTTAACTTTTCTTGTGGTATCTGAGGATGATAGATCGGTACGTCTGGTGGGAATTTTGATTGTAGATGGTTTACTCTTGGGACTGGCCAGCCCGAGAGGTGAATTGTCTTATTTCGGATTCTTGTGCCTGAGTACTCCAGAGTTGAGGCGGTGTTATGTAGGTGAGAGTTGCATTTTGGGAACATGAATAGGCTTTGTTCGACTGGAATGAGTACAAGAGGTTAATGGATATTTCATTTGTATAATAGGTGATGTGAGAGACCGGACGGGGTTATTTTAGCAAGGTTTGGGACGATATATCCCTTTTCTTTTGATTCGCTCGTATATTGTTACTACATGCCGTCGGTTGTATAATTGTGTATATGAATAATTGCCTGATTTGATACGTATTTGTATGTTTGATCATTTGTTTCCTTGATATGTGGAGTGTTATGTGCATATATGTTTATTTGTGTAATTGGTGGCCTCAATTTTAGATGCTTTAGTCAATTTCCTATTGCTATGTTTATTTACTAAAGTATCTTTGGGGGGGGGAAGAAAAGAAAAGAGAGGAAAAACAAAAATATGTATATATATATAATATCTAGCACATGGAAAGAAAACGGAGTCACGGACGTGGTCGTGGCCGTGGAACTAAGCGAGGCCAAGAACCAAGAGAAGAAAAGGGAAACAATAGCTGGACAAGGACCGAGAATGCCACTTGTACTTAGGAATGTAATTGACCCATTGTATTGCCCGATAGGCTAGCATCTGAGTTCCAGCAACTCCGTACGATGACACATTGGGTTGATACGTATCAAGAAATCGCGGTTCTCCGAGACGAAATAGAGGTTCAAAGGAGGCTAACCGAGTACTAGGAAGGGCGATGGAAGCAAGAGTATTCGGAGAAACTTGAGCTCTTACACCAAAACATGGAGCTAAAGAGGAAATACGAAGAGATTTCCAAGGAGACAGTAGCAATGGCACAAAGCAATACTTTTATGGGGATTCCAGAGGAAGCTCAAAAGACAGGAATTGCAAGGCCACAACTGAAGATCTTCCATGCAAAGAAAAAGGGTAAAGTTGGAAGGCCATTTGCTAAGAGGGGCCGTGGAGCGAGTGGTGTGACAAATTGTAGTTGTTGTAGAAAATCCAATCATATTGAAGTAGATTGTTGGATAAAGGGGGAGGAGATGTCTGTGTTATGGGAGCGCCGAGCATCTGATTGCTAATTGCCCGGGTTTAGTGCCCGAAAAGAAGGGAACCCAGCAGCCAACCAAGACCGACCCTGGACCGTCAAGTGGAGAAGGGACTGGAATGAAGAACCTCGTTTCTTCTGACTCTGAAGACGGAGAAGGTACAGGCCATTGGTTACTTTAAATTTTGAAGGAAAAATTTCGAGGGCGAAATTTCCTTAAGGGGGAGAGAGTGTGAGAACCCGTAATTTTTCCATTTTCTAGGTTTTATTATATTTCTAGGTTTTCTTATCTTCAATGGTTTGTTTTCTGCACTTTCTGTATCCGGAAAATTTTCTAGATAATTTTTATGAGTAAATATAGTTTTTAGATGATTTTTCTAATATCGAATAGATTTTGAGAAATTAAGAGCGTATACCGGACGTGGGACCCACAAGTGCGAAAAGTTCGGAAAAATTCGGCCAACTAGGTTAAGTTTTGGATACTGGAATTAAATTATCGGGTGTTATGAGATATTTAGAGGTTGCCGAGTGGATAGGTGTGAGAGAGACAAAAGTTAGGCAAACCATTAATGCAAGTGACATGTGTCACTTAGAGATTAAATTCTACTTTTGACTTACTATTCATGCTTTTACCATTTTACCAAAATAACTCAAAAATTTGACCCAAAAATCCCCACAAATATCAAGCTCATAGCCGGCCCTCATTAGAGAGAAAAGAAAAGAAAAGCTCTTCCAAAATTGGATCCAAACTTGCTCAATCTTCCACTCCTACCGTTTAATTTTGGTTTTGCTCCACAAAACTCCTCCACTTGGTGATTTTAAAGTGATTGGTGAAGTTGCTTGGAAAGTTAAGGTGACCAATAGCTCTCTCTCTCTTGTTTCTAAGGTAAGTTGTGAAGAACCACCCTCCTCCTTTAATTGATGCTTAAATCATGCTTAGTGGTTGTATGAGATGCAAATTTATGGGTTATTTCTTGATTTGTGGTTGAAATGATGAAGTTTTATTATTTTTGGGGATTTTTCTGTTTTAATATAAGCATGATTGTGTGGCTATCTATGATGATTGGAAATGGTCTATATTGACTCTAGGAGGTGGAAAAAGTGATTAATTGCAACCAATTTCTGTTTTGGAAGAAAATTGAAAAACCTAGGGTTCTTAAGGGAGCATTCTGTACGAATTTTTAGGTCCTAGATAGAGGCCGAATTGGCCTTAGCTCAAAACATGAAAGTTGTAGGGAATGACATTTTGGAGGTGCCTACAAAATTTCAGGTCAATCGGAGTAGTGTAGAATGAGATAAGTCGAAATTACTATTGCTGTTCTGGTTTTACCCGAAATTGAGAACTGCGCCTGTAATTGGTTGTTTTGGCTGGAATTGCTTCCGCATTGGTTGTTGAGGCCTTCTGATGAAATTTAGCCCTGTTTCTTAGCTTTCATATGGTTTTGGAATTTCTAGATTTGGACATGGAGAGCCTGAGTTATGATGTTTCCGCTAGAATGCGTTTTGGTGAATCTGTTTTACATTTTGATGTAGAATCTTGCATTTTTGACCTGTTTACACTCAAAACTGGGTTGAGTGACCTTCTGTGATGTTGTAGCCCTGTCTTTTAGCTTCGAAATGGTGGGTCTTGTACCCTCATCAAATAATCGTAGTGAAATTGGTGCCATTACCGCAAAATGAGGTCAAAAACTGTTTTTTCAGGGCTAAAACTAATTCCATTTCCGGATTTTTCTGGTTTCCTCTAATGCTTATATATGCTTATGGAACCCTATTGTGATCGTGTTGGCATCGGTTTATGACTTGTAATCGAGTCTTCTTGTGCTTATTGGAATATTCTAGGGCTTGACTTTTATTTCCGGTCATTTTCCCAGCTAACTTTTGTACTTGGATAACCTTGAGCCTATTGAACGGCTGTGGTGATGAATGTATATTGAGTATGACTTTGGGAGTTGATTGAGGAAAATAATGAAACCGTGATGGCTGGAAAAGTAAGAAATGTAGGGGAGGTGCTGTCCAATTTTTCTAGGCCGATTGGTTCCTTTAAGTTTGAATTGGCTTGTGATAGAAATGAAGGGCTTTTGGGTTGTTGAACCTAGGTCTTCATGTTACCTTTTTGTTCCCAAAAATCATGTTTTGTACCCTTGCATTAGTAATTATTTGGCGAGGCATACGACCAGTAGTCGAGCCTCACATGTGCATTTTGTTTACTCGATTCTGGATGTGAAACCTTCAATTGGTTTACTTTGATTATTTTAGGGTTTCTTGGCGATTAAAGCCAATCCGAAGTGAAAACTTTTGAGGTATCTGTACTTGAACCGGTGACTGTTCCACTACCTGCTATCCGTTATGTGAAATATCTGAATATCTGAATACTTGATTTATGACTATTGAAGCCAAATACTGTTTTGATAAAATGGAGGCGAGGGTGTACTTTATCACACTCGTTCTCTGGTCTGTTCATATGCCAATTTTGAACGCGTATCTGAATCTGCTATCTGTATCTGTATCTGTATATGTTATCTGTATCTAGATCTGTATCTGTTCTGACGTCGTTTGGAAGCTTGTGTCCAACGACCTTTCCGTGACCTATGAGTTCAAATCCTGTGGCTAAGTTATTCGAGTCGAGCCGGCAAGGGCCTGGACGATTAGATAACGAACCACGGTAGTCTGTTTTGGGATCTTTGGGTATTGAGACCCTTGATTCCGGGTATACTCGAGTATTACCATTTCTGTTTCTGTTGAGGTGACCGGGCCCGGTAAAGGGGTGTTTGGTGGACGGAATTTGGTGTAAAGTGGGGTCTACGGACGTGTTGGTTCTATATATGTTGACGGAGAGTCAACCGGCTTGGATCAAGTACTGCGCTGGAAAGCTGGCTCCTGAGTGTCACCTGTATCCTTCTGATTTGAATCATTGGTTCCTTTACTTTACGTCTGGCATGTGTACCTGATTTGTTAAATGTGAAATGCCATGATTTTACTGCTATATGTTTGGTACCTCATTGAGCGCAAGCTCACCCCTTTCTGTTCCTTTTTGTTTTCCTTACAGGAAAATAAATACTTTTGGACTGGATTTGACAATTGGCTGCCAAATTGAACTAGTTGAACATATCTTTTGTATCGCTCATGTATTGAAACCCTAAATGTACTTTTGGGACCGTTTTCCTTTTTACTTGGCAAACCAGACATGTATCCACTGTTGAATACTTTTGTATGCCACTTTGGCTTGTAAATGCTAAGTTCAAGATGTGAATGTTTGCTTGATATTTGGTTGGGTTCTGACGGGTCGGTTACTATTCATAGCCGACTTCGGTTTCATTTTTTTTTTATTTTGACATTTTGATTTGTTTACCGCGTTGGTAAGTTCCGGAATGTATTAGCTCGCTCTATCCCGAACCGTTAGTCCTGGCGAGAGCTGGGCAGGCGGTCCGCCGAACCCTTTGATTCGCCTTAGGGGGAGGTAGGGCTGTCACAGTTGGTATCAGAGCCAGGTTCGCGTGGTCTCTGCGCGGAGTGAGCCTGGACTAAGTGGTGAATAGGTATGAAGGATTAAGTGCTCGTTCGAGCCTAAGCTCTGAATTGTGAATTTTATAGGCCTTAACTTTTCTTGTGGTATCTGAGGATGATAGATCGGTACGTCTGGTGGGAATTTTGATTGTAGATGGTTTACTCTTGGGACTGGCCAGCCCGAGAGGTGAATTGTCTTATTTCGGATTCTTGTGCCTGAGTACTCCAGAGTTGAGGCGGTGTTATGTAGGTGAGAGTTGCATTTTGGGAACATGAATAGGCTTTGTTCGACTGGAATGAGTACAAGAGGTTAATGGATATTTCATTTGTATAATAGGTGATGTGAGAGACCGGACGGGGTTATTTTAGCAAGGTTTGGGACGATATATCCCTTTTCTTTTGATTCGCTCGTATATTGTTACTACATGCCGTCGGTTGTATAATTGTGTATATGAATAATTGCCTGATTTGATACGTATTTGTATGTTTGATCATTTGTTTCCTTGATATGTGGAGTGTTATGTGCATATATGTTTATTTGTGTAATTGGTGGCCTCAATTTTAGATGCTTTAGTCAATTTCCTATTGCTATGTTTATTTACTAAAGTATCTTTGGGGGGGGGAAGAAAAGAAAAGAGAGGAAAAACAAAAATATGTATATATATATAATATCTAGCACATGGAAAGAAAACGGAGTCACGGACGTGGTCGTGGCCGTGGAACTAAGCGAGGCCAAGAACCAAGAGAAGAAAAGGGAAACAATAGCTGGACAAGGACCGAGAATGCCACTTGTACTTAGGAATGTAATTGACCCATTGTATTGCCCGATAGGCTAGCATCTGAGTTCCAGCAACTCCGTACGATGACACATTGGGTTGATACGTATCAAGAAATCGCGGTTCTCCGAGACGAAATAGAGGTTCAAAGGAGGCTAACCGAGTACTAGGAAGGGCGATGGAAGCAAGAGTATTCGGAGAAACTTGAGCTCTTACACCAAAACATGGAGCTAAAGAGGAAATACGAAGAGATTTCCAAGGAGACAGTAGCAATGGCACAAAGCAATACTTTTATGGGGATTCCAGAGGAAGCTCAAAAGACAGGAATTGCAAGGCCACAACTGAAGATCTTCCATGCAAAGAAAAAGGGTAAAGTTGGAAGGCCATTTGCTAAGAGGGGCCGTGGAGCGAGTGGTGTGACAAATTGTAGTTGTTGTAGAAAATCCAATCATATTGAAGTAGATTGTTGGATAAAGGGGGAGGAGATGTCTGTGTTATGGGAGCGCCGAGCATCTGATTGCTAATTGCCCGGGTTTAGTGCCCGAAAAGAAGGGAACCCAGCTGCCAACCAAGACCGACCCTGGACCGTCAAGTGGAGAAGGGACTGGAATGAAGAACCTCGTTTCTTCTGACTCTGAAGACGGAGAAGGTACAGGCCATTGGTTACTTTAAATTTTGAAGGAAAAATTTCGAGGGCGAAATTTCCTTAAGGGGGAGAGAGTGTGAGAACCCGTAATTTTTCCATTTTCTAGGTTTTATTATATTTCTAGGTTTTCTTATCTTCAATGGTTTGTTTTCTGCACTTTCTGTATCCGGAAAATTTTCTAGATAATTTTTATGAGTAAATATAGTTTTTAGATGATTTTTCTAATATCGAATAGATTTTGAGAAATTAAGAGCGTATACCGGACGTGGGACCCACAAGTGCGAAAAGTTCGGAAAAATTCGGCCAACTAGGTTAAGTTTTGGATACTGGAATTAAATTATCGGGTGTTATGAGATATTTAGAGGTTGCCGAGTGGATAGGTGTGAGAGAGACAAAAGTTAGGCAAACCATTAATGCAAGTGACATGTGTCACTTAGAGATTAAATTCTACTTTTGACTTACTATTCATGCTTTTACCATTTTACCAAAATAACTCAAAAATTTGACCCAAAAATCCCCACAAATATCAAGCTCATAGCCGGCCCTCATTAGAGAGAAAAGAAAAGAAAAGCTCTTCCAAAATTGGATCCAAACTTGCTCAATCTTCCACTCCTACCGTTTAATTTTGGTTTTGCTCCACAAAACTCCTCCACTTGGTGATTTTAAAGTGATTGGTGAAGTTGCTTGGAAAGTTAAGGTGACCAATAGCTCTCTCTCTCTTGTTTCTAAGGTAAGTTGTGAAGAACCACCCTCCTCCTTTAATTGATGCTTAAATCATGCTTAGTGGTTGTATGAGATGCAAATTTATGGGTTATTTCTTGATTTGTGGTTGAAATGATGAAGTTTTATTATTTTTGGGGATTTTTCTGTTTTAATATAAGCATGATTGTGTGGCTATCTATGATGATTGGAAATGGTCTATATTGACTCTAGGAGGTGGAAAAAGTGATTAATTGCAACCAATTTCTGTTTTGGAAGAAAATTGAAAAACCTAGGGTTCTTAAGGGAGCATTCTGTACGAATTTTTAGGTCCTAGATAGAGGCCGAATTGGCCTTAGCTCAAAACATGAAAGTTGTAGGGAATGACATTTTGGAGGTGCCTACACAATTTCAGGTCAATCGGAGTAGTGTAGAATGAGATAAGTCGAAATTACTATTGCTGTTCTGGTTTTACCCGAAATTGAGAACTGCGCCTGTAATTGGTTGTTTTGGCTGGAATTGCTTCCGCATTGGTTGTTGAGGCCTTCTGATTAAATTTAGCCCTGTTTCTTAGCTTTCATATGGTTTTGGAATTTCTAGATTTGGACATGGAGAGCCTGAGTTATGATGTTTCCGCTAGAATGCGTTTTGGTGAATCTGTTTTACATTTTGATGTAGAATCTTGCATTTTTGACCTGTTTACACTCAAAACTGGGTTGAGTGACCTTCTGTGATGTTGTAGCCCTGTCTTTTAGCTTCGAAATGGTGGGTCTTGTACCCTCATCAAATAATCGTAGTGAAATTGGTGCCATTACCGCAAAATGAGGTCAAAAACTGTTTTTTCAGGGCTAAAACTAATTCCATTTCCGGATTTTTCTGGTTTCCTCTAATGCTTATATATGCTTATGGAACCCTATTGTGATCGTGTTGGCATCGGTTTATGACTTGTAATCGAGTCTTCTTGTGCTTATTGGAATATTCTAGGGCTTGACTTTTATTTCCGGTCATTTTCCCAGCTAACTTTTGTACTTGGATAACCTTGAGCCTATTGAACGGCTGTGGTGATGAATGTATATTGAGTATGACTTTGGGAGTTGATTGAGGAAAATAATGAAACCGTGATGGCTGGAAAAGTAAGAAATGTAGGGGAGGTGCTGTCCAATTTTTCTAGGCCGATTGGTTCCTTTAAGTTTGAATTGGCTTGTGATAGAAATGAAGGGCTTTTGGGTTGTTGAACCTAGGTCTTCATGTTACCTTTTTGTTCCCAAAAATCATGTTTTGTACCCTTGCATTAGTAATTATTTGGCGAGGCATACGACCAGTAGTCGAGCCTCACATGTGCATTTTGTTTACTCGATTCTGGATGTGAAACCTTCAATTGGTTTACTTTGATTATTTTAGGGTTTCTTGGCGATTAAAGCCAATCCGAAGTGAAAACTTTTGAGGTATCTGTACTTGAACCGGTGACTGTTCCACTACCTGCTATCCGTTATGTGAAATATCTGAATATCTGAATACTTGATTTATGACTATTGAAGCCAAATACTGTTTTGATAAAATGGAGGCGAGGGTGTACTTTATCACACTCGTTCTCTGGTCTGTTCATATGCCAATTTTGAACGCGTATCTGAATCTGCTATCTGTATCTGTATCTGTATATGTTATCTGTATCTAATCTGTATCTGTTCTGACGTCGTTTGGAAGCTTGTGTCCAACGACCTTACCGTGACCTATGAGTTCAAATCCTGTGGCTAAGTTATTCGAGTCGAGCCGGCAAGGGCCTGGACGATTAGATAACGAACCACGGTAGTCTGTTTTGGGATCTTTGGGTATTGAGACCCTTGATTCCGGGTATACTCGAGTATTACCATTTCTGTTTCTGTTGAGGTGAGCGGGCCCGGTAAAGGGGTGTTTGGTGGACGGAATTTGGTGTAAAGTGGGGTCTACGGACGTGTTGGTTCTATATACGTTGACGGAGAGTCAACCGGCTTGGATCAAGTACTGCGCTGGAAAGCTGGCTCCTGAGAGCCACCTGTATCCTTCTGATTTGAATCATTGGTTCCTTTACTTTACGTCTGGCATGTGTACCTGATTTGTTAAATGTGAAATGCCATGATTTTACTGCTATATGTTTGGTACCTCATTGAGCGCAAGCTCACCCCTTTCTGTTCCTTTTTGTTTTCCTTACAGGAAAATAAATACTTTTGGACTGGATTTGACAATTGGCTGCCAAATTGAGCTAGTTGAACATATCTTTTGTATCGCTCATGTATTGAAACCCTAAATGTACTTTTGGGACCGTTTTCCTTTTTACTTGGCAAACCAGACATGTATCCACTGTTGAATACTTTTGTATGCCACTTTGGCTTGTAAATGCTAAGTTCAAGATGTGAATGTTTGCTTGATATTTGGTTGGGTTCTGACGGGTCGGTTACTATTCATAGCCGACTTCGGTTTCATTTTTTTTTTATTTTGACATTTTGATTTGTTTACCGCGTTGGTAAGTTCCGGAATGTATTAGCTCGCTCTATCCCGAACCGTTAGTCCTGGCGAGAGCTGGGCAGGCGGTCCGCCGAACCCTTTGATTCGCCTTAGGGGGAGGTAGGGCTGTCACAGTTGGTATCAGAGCCAGGTTCGCGTGGTCTCTGCGCGGAGTGAGCCTGGACTAAGTGGTGAATAGGTATGAAGGATTAAGTGCTCGTTCGAGCCTAAGCTCTGAATTGTGAATTTTATAGGCCTTAACTTTTCTTGTGGTATCTGAGGATGATAGATCGGTACGTCTGGTGGGAATTTTGATTGTAGATGGTTTACTCTTGGGACTGGCCAGCCCGAGAGGTGAATTGTCTTATTTCGGATTCTTGTGCCTGAGTACTCCAGAGTTGAGGCGGTGTTATGTAGGTGAGAGTTGCATTTTGGGAACATGAATAGGCTTTGTTCGACTGGAATGAGTACAAGAGGTTAATGGATATTTCATTTGTATAATAGGTGATGTGAGAGACCGGACGGGGTTATTTTAGCAAGGTTTGGGACGATATATCCCTTTTCTTTTGATTCGCTCGTATATTGTTACTACATGCCGTCGGTTGTATAATTGTGTATATGAATAATTGCCTGATTTGATACGTATTTGTATGTTTGATCATTTGTTTCCTTGATATGTGGAGTGTTATGTGCATATATGTTTATTTGTGTAATTGGTGGCCTCAATTTTAGATGCTTTAGTCAATTTCCTATTGCTATGTTTATTTACTAAAGTATCTTTGGGGGGGGGAAGAAAAGAAAAGAGAGGAAAAACAAAAATATGTATATATATATAATATCTAGCACATGGAAAGAAAACGGAGTCACGGACGTGGTCGTGGCCGTGGAACTAAGCGAGGCCAAGAACCAAGAGAAGAAAAGGGAAACAATAGCTGGACAAGGACCGAGAATGCCACTTGTACTTAGGAATGTAATTGACCCATTGTATTGCCCGATAGGCTAGCATCTGAGTTCCAGCAACTCCGTACGATGACACATTGGGTTGATACGTATCAAGAAATCGCGGTTCTCCGAGACGAAATAGAGGTTCAAAGGAGGCTAACCGAGTACTAGGAAGGGCGATGGAAGCAAGAGTATTCGGAGAAACTTGAGCTCTTACACCAAAACATGGAGCTAAAGAGGAAATACGAAGAGATTTCCAAGGAGACAGTAGCAATGGCACAAAGCAATACTTTTATGGGGATTCCAGAGGAAGCTCAAAAGACAGGAATTGCAAGGCCACAACTGAAGATCTTCCATGCAAAGAAAAAGGGTAAAGTTGGAAGGCCATTTGCTAAGAGGGGCCGTGGAGCGAGTGGTGTGACAAATTGTAGTTATTGTAGAAAATCCAATCATATTGAAGTAGATTGTTGGATAAAGGGGGAGGAGATGTCTGTGTTATGGGAGCGCCGAGCATCTGATTGCTAATTGCCCGGGTTTAGTGCCCGAAAAGAAGGGAACCCAGCTGCCAACCAAGACCGACCCTGGACCGTCAAGTGGAGAAGGGACTGGAATGAAGAACCTCGTTTCTTCTGACTCTGAAGACGGAGAAGGTACAGGCCATTGGTTACTTTAAATTTTGAAGGAAAAATTTCGAGGGCGAAATTTCCTTAAGGGGGAGAGAGTGTGAGAACCCGTAATTTTTCCATTTTCTAGGTTTTATTATATTTCTAGGTTTTCTTATCTTCAATGGTTTGTTTTCTGCACTTTCTGTATCCGGAAAATTTTCTAGATAATTTTTATGAGTAAATATAGTTTTTAGATGATTTTTCTAATATCGAATAGATTTTGAGAAATTAAGAGCGTATACCGGACGTGGGACCCACAAGTGCGAAAAGTTCGGAAAAATTCGGCCAACTAGGTTAAGTTTTGGATACTGGAATTAAATTATCGGGTGTTATGAGATATTTAGAGGTTGCCGAGTGGATAGGTGTGAGAGAGACAAAAGTTAGGCAAACCATTAATGCAAGTGACATGTGTCACTTAGAGATTAAATTCTACTTTTGACTTACTATTCATGCTTTTACCATTTTACCAAAATAACTCAAAAATTTGACCCAAAAATCCCCACAAATATCAAGCTCATAGCCGGCCCTCATTAGAGAGAAAAGAAAAGAAAAGCTCTTCCAAAATTGGATCCAAACTTGCTCAATCTTCCACTCCTACCGTTTAATTTTGGTTTTGCTCCACAAAACTCCTCCACTTGGTGATTTTAAAGTGATTGGTGAAGTTGCTTGGAAAGTTAAGGTGACCAATAGCTCTCTCTCTCTTGTTTCTAAGGTAAGTTGTGAAGAACCACCCTCCTCCTTTAATTGATGCTTAAATCATGCTTAGTGGTTGTATGAGATGCAAATTTATGGGTTATTTCTTGATTTGTGGTTGAAATGATGAAGTTTTATTATTTTTGGGGATTTTTCTGTTTTAATATAAGCATGATTGTGTGGCTATCTATGATGATTGGAAATGGTCTATATTGACTCTAGGAGGTGGAAAAAGTGATTAATTGCAACCAATTTCTGTTTTGGAAGAAAATTGAAAAACCTAGGGTTCTTAAGGGAGCATTCTGTACGAATTTTTAGGTCCTAGATAGAGGCCGAATTGGCCTTAGCTCAAAACATGAAAGTTGTAGGGAATGACATTTTGGAGGTGCCTACACAATTTCAGGTCAATCGGAGTAGTGTAGAATGAGATAAGTCGAAATTACTATTGCTGTTCTGGTTTTACCCGAAATTGAGAACTGCGCCTGTAATTGGTTGTTTTGGCTGGAATTGCTTCCGCATTGGTTGTTGAGGCCTTCTGATTAAATTTAGCCCTGTTTCTTAGCTTTCATATGGTTTTGGAATTTCTAGATTTGGACATGGAGAGCCTGAGTTATGATGTTTCCGCTAGAATGCGTTTTGGTGAATCTGTTTTACATTTTGATGTAGAATCTTGCATTTTTGACCTGTTTACACTCAAAACTGGGTTGAGTGACCTTCTGTGATGTTGTAGCCCTGTCTTTTAGCTTCGAAATGGTGGGTCTTGTACCCTCATCAAATAATCGTAGTGAAATTGGTGCCATTACCGCAAAATGAGGTCAAAAACTGTTTTTTCAGGGCTAAAACTAATTCCATTTCCGGATTTTTCTGGTTTCCTCTAATGCTTATATATGCTTATGGAACCCTATTGTGATCGTGTTGGCATCGGTTTATGACTTGTAATCGAGTCTTCTTGTGCTTATTGGAATATTCTAGGGCTTGACTTTTATTTCCGGTCATTTTCCCAGCTAACTTTTGTACTTGGATAACCTTGAGCCTATTGAACGGCTGTGGTGATGAATGTATATTGAGTATGACTTTGGGAGTTGATTGAGGAAAATAATGAAACCGTGATGGCTGGAAAAGTAAGAAATGTAGGGGAGGTGCTGTCCAATTTTTCTAGGCCGATTGGTTCCTTTAAGTTTGAATTGGCTTGTGATAGAAATGAAGGGCTTTTGGGTTGTTGAACCTAGGTCTTCATGTTACCTTTTTGTTCCCAAAAATCATGTTTTGTACCCTTGCATTAGTAATTATTTGGCGAGGCATACGACCAGTAGTCGAGCCTCACATGTGCATTTTGTTTACTCGATTCTGGATGTGAAACCTTCAATTGGTTTACTTTGATTATTTTAGGGTTTCTTGGCGATTAAAGCCAATCCGAAGTGAAAACTTTTGAGGTATCTGTACTTGAACCGGTGACTGTTCCACTACCTGCTATCCGTTATGTGAAATATCTGAATATCTGAATACTTGATTTATGACTATTGAAGCCAAATACTGTTTTGATAAAATGGAGGCGAGGGTGTACTTTATCACACTCGTTCTCTGGTCTGTTCATATGCCAATTTTGAACGCGTATCTGAATCTGCTATCTGTATCTGTATCTGTATATGTTATCTGTATCTAGATCTGTATCTGTTCTGACGTCGTTTGGAAGCTTGTGTCCAACGACCTTTCCGTGACCTATGAGTTCAAATCCTGTGGCTAAGTTATTCGAGTCGAGCCGGCAAGGGCCTGGACGATTAGATAACGAACCACGGTAGTCTGTTTTGGGATCTTTGGGTATTGAGACCCTTGATTCCGGGTATACTCGAGTATTACCATTTCTGTTTCTGTTGAGGTGAGCGGGCCCGGTAAAGGGGTGTTTGGTGGACGGAATTTGGTGTAAAGTGGGGTCTACGGACGTGTTGGTTCTATATACGTTGACGGAGAGTCAACCGGCTTGGATCAAGTACTGCGCTGGAAAGCTGGCTCCTGAGAGCCACCTGTATCCTTCTGATTTGAATCATTGGTTCCTTTACTTTACGTCTGGCATGTGTACCTGATTTGTTAAATGTGAAATGCCATGATTTTACTGCTATATGTTTGGTACCTCATTGAGCGCAAGCTCACCCCTTTCTGTTCCTTTTTGTTTTCCTTACAGGAAAATAAATACTTTTGGACTGGATTTGACAATTGGCTGCCAAATTGAGCTAGTTGAACATATCTTTTGTATCGCTCATGTATTGAAACCCTAAATGTACTTTTGGGACCGTTTTCCTTTTTACTTGGCAAACCAGACATGTATCCACTGTTGAATACTTTTGTATGCCACTTTGGCTTGTAAATGCTAAGTTCAAGATGTGAATGTTTGCTTGATATTTGGTTGGGTTCTGACGGGTCGGTTACTATTCATAGCCGACTTCGGTTTCATTTTTTTTTTATTTTGACATTTTGATTTGTTTACCGCGTTGGTAAGTTCCGGAATGTATTAGCTCGCTCTATCCCGAACCGTTAGTCCTGGCGAGAGCTGGGCAGGCGGTCCGCCGAACCCTTTGATTCGCCTTAGGGGGAGGTAGGGCTGTCACAGTTGGTATCAGAGCCAGGTTCGCGTGGTCTCTGCGCGGAGTGAGCCTGGACTAAGTGGTGAATAGGTATGAAGGATTAAGTGCTCGTTCGAGCCTAAGCTCTGAATTGTGAATTTTATAGGCCTTAACTTTTCTTGTGGTATCTGAGGATGATAGATCGGTACGTCTGGTGGGAATTTTGATTGTAGATGGTTTACTCTTGGGACTGGCCAGCCCGAGAGGTGAATTGTCTTATTTCGGATTCTTGTGCCTGAGTACTCCAGAGTTGAGGCGGTGTTATGTAGGTGAGAGTTGCATTTTGGGAACATGAATAGGCTTTGTTCGACTGGAATGAGTACAAGAGGTTAATGGATATTTCATTTGTATAATAGGTGATGTGAGAGACCGGACGGGGTTATTTTAGCAAGGTTTGGGACGATATATCCCTTTTCTTTTGATTCGCTCGTATATTGTTACTACATGCCGTCGGTTGTATAATTGTGTATATGAATAATTGCCTGATTTGATACGTATTTGTATGTTTGATCATTTGTTTCCTTGATATGTGGAGTGTTATGTGCATATATGTTTATTTGTGTAATTGGTGGCCTCAATTTTAGATGCTTTAGTCAATTTCCTATTGCTATGTTTATTTACTAAAGTATCTTTGGGGGGGGGAAGAAAAGAAAAGAGAGGAAAAACAAAAATATGTATATATATATAATATCTAGCACATGGAAAGAAAACGGAGTCACGGACGTGGTCGTGGCCGTGGAACTAAGCGAGGCCAAGAACCAAGAGAAGAAAAGGGAAACAATAGCTGGACAAGGACCGAGAATGCCACTTGTACTTAGGAATGTAATTGACCCATTGTATTGCCCGATAGGCTAGCATCTGAGTTCCAGCAACTCCGTACGATGACACATTGGGTTGATACGTATCAAGAAATCGCGGTTCTCCGAGACGAAATAGAGGTTCAAAGGAGGCTAACCGAGTACTAGGAAGGGCGATGGAAGCAAGAGTATTCGGAGAAACTTGAGCTCTTACACCAAAACATGGAGCTAAAGAGGAAATACGAAGAGATTTCCAAGGAGACAGTAGCAATGGCACAAAGCAATACTTTTATGGGGATTCCAGAGGAAGCTCAAAAGACAGGAATTGCAAGGCCACAACTGAAGATCTTCCATGCAAAGAAAAAGGGTAAAGTTGGAAGGCCATTTGCTAAGAGGGGCCGTGGAGCGAGTGGTGTGACAAATTGTAGTTATTGTAGAAAATCCAATCATATTGAAGTAGATTGTTGGATAAAGGGGGAGGAGATGTCTGTGTTATGGGAGCGCCGAGCATCTGATTGCTAATTGCCCGGGTTTAGTGCCCGAAAAGAAGGGAACCCAGCAGCCAACCAAGACCGACCCTGGACCGTCAAGTGGAGAAGGGACTGGAATGAAGAACCTCGTTTCTTCTGACTCTGAAGACGGAGAAGGTACAGGCCATTGGTTACTTTAAATTTTGAAGGAAAAATTTCGAGGGCGAAATTTCCTTAAGGGGGAGAGAGTGTGAGAACCCGTAATTTTTCCATTTTCTAGGTTTTATTATATTTCTAGGTTTTCTTATCTTCAATGGTTTGTTTTCTGCACTTTCTGTATCCGGAAAATTTTCTAGATAATTTTTATGAGTAAATATAGTTTTTAGATGATTTTTCTAATATCGAATAGATTTTGAGAAATTAAGAGCGTATACCGGACGTGGGACCCACAAGTGCGAAAAGTTCGGAAAAATTCGGCCAACTAGGTTAAGTTTTGGATACTGGAATTAAATTATCGGGTGTTATGAGATATTTAGAGGTTGCCGAGTGGATAGGTGTGAGAGAGACAAAAGTTAGGCAAACCATTAATGCAAGTGACATGTGTCACTTAGAGATTAAATTCTACTTTTGACTTACTATTCATGCTTTTACCATTTTACCAAAATAACTCAAAAATTTGACCCAAAAATCCCCACAAATATCAAGCTCATAGCCGGCCCTCATTAGAGAGAAAAGAAAAGAAAAGCTCTTCCAAAATTGGATCCAAACTTGCTCAATCTTCCACTCCTACCGTTTAATTTTGGTTTTGCTCCACAAAACTCCTCCACTTGGTGATTTTAAAGTGATTGGTGAAGTTGCTTGGAAAGTTAAGGTGACCAATAGCTCTCTCTCTCTTGTTTCTAAGGTAAGTTGTGAAGAACCACCCTCCTCCTTTAATTGATGCTTAAATCATGCTTAGTGGTTGTATGAGATGCAAATTTATGGGTTATTTCTTGATTTGTGGTTGAAATGATGAAGTTTTATTATTTTTGGGGATTTTTCTGTTTTAATATAAGCATGATTGTGTGGCTATCTATGATGATTGGAAATGGTCTATATTGACTCTAGGAGGTGGAAAAAGTGATTAATTGCAACCAATTTCTGTTTTGGAAGAAAATTGAAAAACCTAGGGTTCTTAAGGGAGCATTCTGTACGAATTTTTAGGTCCTAGATAGAGGCCGAATTGGCCTTAGCTCAAAACATGAAAGTTGTAGGGAATGACATTTTGGAGGTGCCTACACAATTTCAGGTCAATCGGAGTAGTGTAGAATGAGATAAGTCGAAATTACTATTGCTGTTCTGGTTTTACCCGAAATTGAGAACTGCGCCTGTAATTGGTTGTTTTGGCTGGAATTGCTTCCGCATTGGTTGTTGAGGCCTTCTGATTAAATTTAGCCCTGTTTCTTAGCTTTCATATGGTTTTGGAATTTCTAGATTTGGACATGGAGAGCCTGAGTTATGATGTTTCCGCTAGAATGCGTTTTGGTGAATCTGTTTTACGTTTTGATGTAGAATCTTGCATTTTTGACCTGTTTACACTCAAAACTGGGTTGAGTGACCTTCTGTGATGTTGTAGCCCTGTCTTTTAGCTTCGAAATGGTGGGTCTTGTACCCTCATCAAATAATCGTAGTGAAATTGGTGCCATTACCGCAAAATGAGGTCAAAAACTGTTTTTTCAGGGCTAAAACTAATTCCATTTCCGGATTTTTCTGGTTTCCTCTAATGCTTATATATGCTTATGGAACCCTATTGTGATCGTGTTGGCATCGGTTTATGACTTGTAATCGAGTCTTCTTGTGCTTATTGGAATATTCTAGGGCTTGACTTTTATTTCCGGTCATTTTCCCAGCTAACTTTTGTACTTGGATAACCTTGAGCCTATTGAACGGCTGTGGTGATGAATGTATATTGAGTATGACTTTGGGAGTTGATTGAGGAAAATAATGAAACCGTGATGGCTGGAAAAGTAAGAAATGTAGGGGAGGTGCTGTCCAATTTTTCTAGGCCGATTGGTTCCTTTAAGTTTGAATTGGCTTGTGATAGAAATGAAGGGCTTTTGGGTTGTTGAACCTAGGTCTTCATGTTACCTTTTTGTTCCCAAAAATCATGTTTTGTACCCTTGCATTAGTAATTATTTGGCGAGGCATACGACCAGTAGTCGGAACCACGGTAGTCTGTTTTGGGATCTTTGGGTATTGAGACCCTTGATTCCGGGTATACTCGAGTATTACCATTTCTGTTTCTGTTGAGGTGAGCGGGCCCGGTAAAGGGGTGTTTGGTGGACGGAATTTGGTGTAAAGTGGGGTCTACGGACGTGTTGGTTCTATATACGTTGACGGAGAGTCAACCGGCTTGGATCAAGTACTGCGCTGGAAAGCTGGCTCCTGAGAGCCACCTGTATCCTTCTGATTTGAATCATTGGTTCCTTTACTTTACGTCTGGCATGTGTACCTGATTTGTTAAATGTGAAATGCCATGATTTTACTGCTATATGTTTGGTACCTCATTGAGCGCAAGCTCACCCCTTTCTGTTCCTTTTTGTTTTCCTTACAGGAAAATAAATACTTTTGGACTGGATTTGACAATTGGCTGCCAAATTGAGCTAGTTGAACATATCTTTTGTATCGCTCATGTATTGAAACCCTAAATGTACTTTTGGGACCGTTTCCCTTTTTACTTGGCAAACCAGACATGTATCCACTGTTGAATACTTTTGTATGCCACTTTGGCTTGTAAATGCTAAGTTCAAGATGTGAATGTTTGCTTGATATTTGGTTGGGTTCTGACGGGTCGGTTACTATTCATAGCCGACTTCGGTTTCATTTTTTTTTTATTTTGACATTTTGATTTGTTTACCGCGTTGGTAAGTTCCGGAATGTATTAGCTCGCTCTATCCCGAACCGTTAGTCCTGGCGAGAGCTGGGCAGGCGGTCCGCCGAACCCTTTGGTTCGCCTTAGGGGGAGGTAGGGCTGTCACAGTTGGTATCAGAGCCAGGTTCGCGTGGTCTCTGCGCGGAGTGAGCCTGGACTAAGTGGTGAATAGGTATGAAGGATTAAGTGCTCGTTCGAGCCTAAGCTCTGAATTGTGAATTTTATAGGCCTTAACTTTTCTTGTGGTATCTGAGGATGATAGATCGGTACGTCTGGTGGGAATTTTGATTGTAGATGGTTTACTCTTGGGACTGGCCAGCCCGAGAGGTGAATTGTCTTATTTCGGATTCTTGTGCCTGAGTACTCCAGAGTTGAGGCGGTGTTATGTAGGTGAGAGTTGCATTTTGGGAACATGAATAGGCTTTGTTCGACTGGAATGAGTACAAGAGGTTAATGGATATTTCATTTGTATAATAGGTGATGTGAGAGACCGGACGGGGTTATTTTAGCAAGGTTTGGGACGATATATCCCTTTTCTTTTGATTCGCTCGTATATTGTTACTACATGCCGTCGGTTGTATAATTGTGTATATGAATAATTGCCTGATTTGATACGTATTTGTATGTTTGATCATTTGTTTCCTTGATATGTGGAGTGTTATGTGCATATATGTTTATTTGTGTAATTGGTGGCCTCAATTTTAGATGCTTTAGTCAATTTCCTATTGCTATGTTTATTTACTAAAGTATCTTTGGGGGGGGGAAGAAAAGAAAAGAGAGGAAAAACAAAAATATGTATATATATATAATATCTAGCACATGGAAAGAAAACGGAGTCACGGACGTGGTCGTGGCCGTGGAACTAAGCGAGGCCAAGAACCAAGAGAAGAAAAGGGAAACAATAGCTGGACAAGGACCGAGAATGCCACTTGTACTTAGGAATGTAATTGACCCATTGTATTGCCCGATAGGCTAGCATCTGAGTTCCAGCAACTCCGTACGATGACACATTGGGTTGATACGTATCAAGAAATCGCGGTTCTCCGAGACGAAATAGAGGTTCAAAGGAGGCTAACCGAGTACTAGGAAGGGCGATGGAAGCAAGAGTATTCGGAGAAACTTGAGCTCTTACACCAAAACATGGAGCTAAAGAGGAAATACGAAGAGATTTCCAAGGAGACAGTAGCAATGGCACAAAGCAATACTTTTATGGGGATTCCAGAGGAAGCTCAAAAGACAGGAATTGCAAGGCCACAACTGAAGATCTTCCATGCAAAGAAAAAGGGTAAAGTTGGAAGGCCATTTGCTAAGAGGGGCCGTGGAGCGAGTGGTGTGACAAATTGTAGTTATTGTAGAAAATCCAATCATATTGAAGTAGATTGTTGGATAAAGGGGGAGGAGATGTCTGTGTTATGGGAGCGCCGAGCATCTGATTGCTAATTGCCCGGGTTTAGTGCCCGAAAAGAAGGGAACCCAGCAGCCAACCAAGACCGACCCTGGACCGTCAAGTGGAGAAGGGACTGGAATGAAGAACCTCGTTTCTTCTGACTCTGAAGACGGAGAAGGTACAGGCCATTGGTTACTTTAAATTTTGAAGGAAAAATTTCGAGGGCGAAATTTCCTTAAGGGGGAGAGAGTGTGAGAACCCGTAATTTTTCCATTTTCTAGGTTTTATTATATTTCTAGGTTTTCTTATCTTCAATGGTTTGTTTTCTGCACTTTCTGTATCCGGAAAATTTTCTAGATAATTTTTATGAGTAAATATAGTTTTTAGATGATTTTTCTAATATCGAATAGATTTTGAGAAATTAAGAGCGTATACCGGACGTGGGACCCACAAGTGCGAAAAGTTCGGAAAAATTCGGCCAACTAGGTTAAGTTTTGGATACTGGAATTAAATTATCGGGTGTTATGAGATATTTAGAGGTTGCCGAGTGGATAGGTGTGAGAGAGACAAAAGTTAGGCAAACCATTAATGCAAGTGACATGTGTCACTTAGAGATTAAATTCTACTTTTGACTTACTATTCATGCTTTTACCATTTTACCAAAATAACTCAAAAATTTGACCCAAAAATCCCCACAAATATCAAGCTCATAGCCGGCCCTCATTAGAGAGAAAAGAAAAGAAAAGCTCTTCCAAAATTGGATCCAAACTTGCTCAATCTTCCACTCCTACCGTTTAATTTTGGTTTTGCTCCACAAAACTCCTCCACTTGGTGATTTTAAAGTGATTGGTGAAGTTGCTTGGAAAGTTAAGGTGACCAATAGCTCTCTCTCTCTTGTTTCTAAGGTAAGTTGTGAAGAACCACCCTCCTCCTTTAATTGATGCTTAAATCATGCTTAGTGGTTGTATGAGATGCAAATTTATGGGTTATTTCTTGATTTGTGGTTGAAATGATGAAGTTTTATTATTTTTGGGGATTTTTCTGTTTTAATATAAGCATGATTGTGTGGCTATCTATGATGATTGGAAATTGTCTATATTGACTCTAGGAGGTGGAAAAAGTGATTAATTGCAACCAATTTCTGTTTTGGAACTTTTGGGACCGTTTCCCTTTTTACTTGGCAAACCAGACATGTATCCACTGTTGAATACTTTTGTATGCCACTTTGGCTTGTAAATGCTAAGTTCAAGATGTGAATGTTTGCTTGATATTTGGTTGGGTTCTGACGGGTCGGTTACTATTCATAGCCGACTTCGGTTTCATTTTTTTTTTATTTTGACATTTTGATTTGTTTACCGCGTTGGTAATTTCCGGAATGTATTAGCTCGCTCTATCCCGAACCGTTAGTCCTGGCGAGAGCTGGGCAGGCGGTCCGCCGAACCCTTTGGTTCGCCTTAGGGAGAGGTGGGGCTGTCACAGTTGGTATCAGAGCCAGGTTCGCGTGGTCTCTGCGCGGAGTGAGCCTGGACTAAGTGGTGAATAGGTATGAAGGATTAAGTGCTCGTTCGAGCCTAAGCTCTGAATTGTGAATTTTATAGGCCTTAACTTTTCTTGTGGTATCTGAGGATCATAGATCGGTACGTCTGGTGGGAATTTTGATTGTAGATGGTTTACTCTTGGGACTGGCCAGCCCGAGAGGTGAATTGTCTTATTTCGGATTCTTGTGCCTGAGTACTCCAGAGTTGAGGTGGTGTTATGTAGGTGAGAGTTGCATTTTGGGAACATGAATAGGCTTTGTTCGACTGGAATGAGTACAAGAGGTTAATGGATATTTCATTTGTATAATAGGTGATGTGAGAGACCGGACGGGGTTATTTTAGCAAGGTTTGGGACGATATATCCCTTTTCTTTTGATTCGCTCGTATATTGTTACTGCATGCCTTCGGTTGTATAATTGTGTATATGAATAATTGCCTGATTTGATACGTATTTGTATGTTTGATCATTTGTTTCCTTGATATGTGGAGTGTTATGTGCATATATGTTTATTTGTGTAATTGGTGGCCTCAATTTTAGATGCTTTAGTCAATTTCCTATTGCTATGCTTATTTACTAAAGTATCTTTGGGGGGGGGGAAGAAAAGAAAAGAGAGGAAAAACAAAAATATGTATATATATATAATATCTAGCACATGGAAAGAAAACGGAGTCACGGACGTGGTCGTGGCCGTGGAACTAAGCGAGGCCAAGAACCAAGAGAAGAAAAGGGAAACAATAGCTGGACAAGGACCGAGAATGCCACTTGTACTTAGGAATGTAATTGACCCATTGTATTGCCCGATAGGCTAGCATCTGAGTTCCAGCAACTCCGTACGATGACACATTGGGTTGATACGTATCAAGAAATCGCGGTTCTCCGAGACGAAATAGAGGTTCAAAGGAGGCTAACCGAGTACTAGGAAGGGCGATGGAAGCAAGAGTATTCGGAGAAACTTGAGCTCTTACACCAAAACATGGAGCTAAAGAGGAAATACGAAGAGATTTCCAAGGAGACAGTAGCAATGGCACAAAGCAATACTTTTATGGGGAATCCAGAGGAAGCTCAAAAGACAGGAATTGCAAGGCCACAACTGAAGATCTTCCATGCAAAGAAAAAGGGTAAAGTTGGAAGGCCATTTGCTAAGAGGGGCCGTGGAGCGAGTGGTGTGACAAATTGTAGTTATTGTAGAAAATCCAATCATATTGAAGTAGATTGTTGGATAAAGGGGGAGGAGATGTCTGTGTTATGGGAGCGCCGAGCATCTGATTGCTAATTGCCCGGGTTTAGTGCCCGAAAAGAAGGGAACCCAGCAGCCAACCAAGACCGACCCTGGACCGTCAAGTGGAGAAGGGACTGGAATGAAGAACCTCGTTTCTTCTGACTCTGAAGACGGAGAAGGTACAGGCCATTGGTTACTTTAAATTTTGAAGGAAAAATTTCGAGGGCGAAATTTCCTTAAGGGGGAGAGAGTGTGAGAACCCGTAATTTTTCCATTTTCTAGGTTTTATTATATTTCTAGGTTTTCTTATCTTCAATGGTTTGTTTTCTGCACTTTCTGTATCCGGAAAATTTTCTAGATAATTTTTATGAGTAAATATAGTTTTTAGATGATTTTTCTAATATCGAATAGATTTTGAGAAATTAAGAGCGTATACCGGACGTGGGACCCACAAGTGCGAAAAGTTCGGAAAAATTCGGCCAACTAGGTTAAGTTTTGGATACTGGAATTAAATTATCGGGTGTTATGAGATATTTAGAGGTTGCCGAGTGGATAGGTGTGAGAGAGACAAAAGTTAGGCAAACCATTAATGCAAGTGACATGTGTCACTTAGAGATTAAATTCTACTTTTGACTTACTATTCATGCTTTTACCATTTTACCAAAATAACTCAAAAATTTGACCCAAAAATCCCCACAAATATCAAGCTCATAGCCGGCCCTCATTAGAGAGAAAAGAAAAGAAAAGCTCTTCCAAAATTGGATCCAAACTTGCTCAATCTTCCACTCCTACCGTTTAATTTTGGTTTTGCTCCAGAAAACTCCTCCACTTGGTGATTTTAAAGTGATTGGTGAAGTTGCTTGGAAAGTTAAGGTGACCAATAGCTCTCTCTCTCTTGTTTCTAAGGTAAGTTGTGAAGAACCACCCTCCTCCTTTAATTGATGCTTAAATCATGCTTAGTGGTTGTATGAGATGCAAATTTATGGGTTATTTCTTGATTTGTGGTTGAAATGATGAAGTTTTATTATTTTTGGGGATTTTTCTGTTTTAATATAAGCATGATTGTGTGGCTATCTATGATGATTGGAAATTGTCTATATTGACTCTAGGAGGTGGAAAAAGTGATTAATTGCAACCAATTTCTGTTTTGGAACTTTTGGGACCGTTTCCCTTTTTACTTGGCAAACCAGACATGTATCCACTGTTGAATACTTTTGTATGCCACTTTGGCTTGTAAATGCTAAGTTCAAGATGTGAATGTTTGCTTGATATTTGGTTGGGTTCTGACGGGTCGGTTACTATTCATAGCCGACTTCGGTTTCATTTTTTTTTTATTTTGACATTTTGATTTGTTTACCGCGTTGGTAATTTCCGGAATGTATTAGCTCGCTCTATCCCGAACCGTTAGTCCTGGCGAGAGCTGGGCAGGCGGTCCGCCGAACCCTTTGGTTCGCCTTAGGGAGAGGTGGGGCTGTCACAGTTGGTATCAGAGCCAGGTTCGCGTGGTCTCTGCGCGGAGTGAGCCTGGACTAAGTGGTGAATAGGTATGAAGGATTAAGTGCTCGTTCGAGCCTAAGCTCTGAATTGTGAATTTTATAGGCCTTAACTTTTCTTGTGGTATCTGAGGATCATAGATCGGTACGTCTGGTGGGAATTTTGATTGTAGATGGTTTACTCTTGGGACTGGCCAGCCCGAGAGGTGAATTGTCTTATTTCGGATTCTTGTGCCTGAGTACTCCAGAGTTGAGGCGGTGTTATGTAGGTGAGAGTTGCATTTTGGGAACATGAATAGGCTTTGTTCGACTGGAATGAGTACAAGAGGTTAATGGATATTTCATTTGTATAATAGGTGATGTGAGAGACCGGACGGGGTTATTTTAGCAAGGTTTGGGACGATATATCCCTTTTCTTTTGATTCGCTCGTATATTGTTACTACATGCCTTCGGTTGTATAATTGTGTATATGAATAATTGCCTGATTTGATACGTATTTGTATGTTTGATCATTTGTTTCCTTGATATGTGGAGTGTTATGTGCATATATGTTTATTTGTGTAATTGGTGGCCTCAATTTTAGATGCTTTAGTCAATTTCCTATTGCTATGCTTATTTACTAAAGTATCTTTGGGGGGGGGGGAAGAAAAGAAAAGAGAGGAAAAACAAAAATATGTATATATATATAATATCTAGCACATGGAAAGAAAACGGAGTCACGGACGTGGTCGTGGCCGTGGAACTAAGCGAGGCC
This sequence comes from Coffea arabica, assembly GCF_036785885.1. Taxonomy (NCBI): domain Eukaryota; kingdom Viridiplantae; phylum Streptophyta; class Magnoliopsida; order Gentianales; family Rubiaceae; genus Coffea; species Coffea arabica. The sequence goes on along the minus strand of NC_092323.1, from coordinate 24,869,257 downwards.
AAGAACCAAGAGAAGAAAAGGGAAACAATAGCTGGACAAGGACCGAGAATGCCACTTGTACTTAGGAATGTAATTGACCCATTGTATTGCCCGATAGTCTAGCATCTGAGTTCCAGCAACTCCGTACGATGACACATTGGGTTGATACGTATCAAGAAATCGCGGTTCTCCGAGACGAAATAGAGGTTCAAAGGAGGCTAACCGAGTACTAGGAAGGGCGATGGAAGCAAGAGTATTCGGAGAAACTTGAGCTCTTACACCAAAACATGGAGCTAAAGAGGAAATACGAAGAGATTTCCAAGGAGACAGTAGCAATGGCACAAAGCAATACTTTTATGGGGAATCCAGAGGAAGCTCAAAAGACAGGAATTGCAAGGCCACAACTGAAGATCTTCCATGCAAAGAAAAAGGGTAAAGTTGGAAGGCCATTTGCTAAGAGGGGCCGTGGAGCGAGTGGTGTGACAAATTGTAGTTATTGTAGAAAATCCAATCATATTGAAGTAGATTGTTGGATAAAGGGGGAGGAGATGTCTGTGTTATGGGAGCGCCGAGCATCTGATTGCTAATTGCCCGGGTTTAGTGCCCGAAAAGAAGGGAACCCAGCAGCCAACCAAGACCGACCCTGGACCGTCAAGTGGAGAAGGGACTGGAATGAAGAACCTCGTTTCTTCTGACTCTGAAGACGGAGAAGGTACAGGCCATTGGTTACTTTAAATTTTGAAGGAAAAATTTCGAGGGCGAAATTTCCTTAAGGGGGAGAGAGTGTGAGAACCCGTAATTTTTCCATTTTCTAGGTTTTATTATATTTCTAGGTTTTCTTATCTTCAATGGTTTGTTTTCTGCACTTTCTGTATCCGGAAAATTTTCTAGATAATTTTTATGAGTAAATATAGTTTTTAGATGATTTTTCTAATATCGAATAGATTTTGAGAAATTAAGAGCGTATACCGGACGTGGGACCCACAAGTGCGAAAAGTTCGGAAAAATTCGGCCAACTAGGTTAAGTTTTGGATACTGGAATTAAATTATCGGGTGTTATGAGATATTTAGAGGTTGCCGAGTGGATAGGTGTGAGAGAGACAAAAGTTAGGCAAACCATTAATGCAAGTGACATGTGTCACTTAGAGATTAAATTCTACTTTTGACTTACTATTCATGCTTTTACCATTTTACCAAAATAACTCAAAAATTTGACCCAAAAATCCCCACAAATATCAAGCTCATAGCCGGCCCTCATTAGAGAGAAAAGAAAAGAAAAGCTCTTCCAAAATTGGATCCAAACTTGCTCAATCTTCCACTCCTACCGTTTAATTTTGGTTTTGCTCCAGAAAACTCCTCCACTTGGTGATTTTAAAGTGATTGGTGAAGTTGCTTGGAAAGTTAAGGTGACCAATAGCTCTCTCTCTCTTGTTTCTAAGGTAAGTTGTGAAGAACCACCCTCCTCCTTTAATTGATGCTTAAATCATGCTTAGTGGTTGTATGAGATGCAAATTTATGGGTTATTTCTTGATTTGTGGTTGAAATGATGAAGTTTTATTATTTTTGGGGATTTTTCTGTTTTAATATAAGCATGATTGTGTGGCTATCTATGATGATTGGAAATTGTCTATATTGACTCTAGGAGGTGGAAAAAGTGATTAATTGCAACCAATTTCTGTTTTGGAACTTTTGGGACCGTTTCCCTTTTTACTTGGCAAACCAGACATGTATCCACTGTTGAATACTTTTGTATGCCACTTTGGCTTGTAAATGCTAAGTTCAAGATGTGAATGTTTGCTTGATATTTGGTTGGGTTCTGACGGGTCGGTTACTATTCATAGCCGACTTCGGTTTCATTTTTTTTTTATTTTGACATTTTGATTTGTTTACCGCGTTGGTAATTTCCGGAATGTATTAGCTCGCTCTATCCCGAACCGTTAGTCCTGGCGAGAGCTGGGCAGGCGGTCCGCCGAACCCTTTGGTTCGCCTTAGGGAGAGGTGGGGCTGTCACAGTTGGTATCAGAGCCAGGTTCGCGTGGTCTCTGCGCGGAGTGAGCCTGGACTAAGTGGTGAATAGGTATGAAGGATTAAGTGCTCGTTCGAGCCTAAGCTCTGAATTGTGAATTTTATAGGCCTTAACTTTTCTTGTGGTATCTGAGGATCATAGATCGGTACGTCTGGTGGGAATTTTGATTGTAGATGGTTTACTCTTGGGACTGGCCAGCCCGAGAGGTGAATTGTCTTATTTCGGATTCTTGTGCCTGAGTACTCCAGAGTTGAGGCGGTGTTATGTAGGTGAGAGTTGCATTTTGGGAACATGAATAGGCTTTGTTCGACTGGAATGAGCACAAGAGGTTAATGGATATTTCATTTGTATAATAGGTGATGTGAGAGACCGGACGGGGTTATTTTAGCAAGGTTTGGGACGATATATCCCTTTTCTTTTGATTCGCTCGTATATTGTTACTACATGCCTTCGGTTGTATAATTGTGTATATGAATAATTGCCTGATTTGATACGTATTTGTATGTTTGATCATTTGTTTCCTTGATATGTGGAGTGTTATGTGCATATATGTTTATTTGTGTAATTGGTGGCCTCAATTTTAGATGCTTTAGTCAATTTCCTATTGCTATGCTTATTTACTAAAGTATCTTTGGGGGGGGGGAAGAAAAGAAAAGAGAGGAAAAACAAAAATATGTATATATATATAATATCTAGCACATGGAAAGAAAACGGAGTCACGGACGTGGTCGTGGCCGTGGAACTAAGCGAGGCCAAGAACCAAGAGAAGAAAAGGGAAACAATAGCTGGACAAGGACCGAGAATGCCACTTGTACTTAGGAATGTAATTGACCCATTGTATTGCCCGATAGTCTAGCATCTGAGTTCCAGCAACTCCGTACGATGACACATTGGGTTGATACGTATCAAGAAATCGCGGTTCTCCGAGACGAAATAGAGGTTCAAAGGAGGCTAACCGAGTACTAGGAAGGGCGATGGAAGCAAGAGTATTCGGAGAAACTTGAGCTCTTACACCAAAACATGGAGCTAAAGAGGAAATACGAAGAGATTTCCAAGGAGACAGTAGCAATGGCACAAAGCAATACTTTTATGGGGAATCCAGAGGAAGCTCAAAAGACAGGAATTGCAAGGCCACAACTGAAGATCTTCCATGCAAAGAAAAAGGGTAAAGTTGGAAGGCAATTTGCTAAGAGGGGCCGTGGAGCGAGTGGTGTGACAAATTGTAGTTATTGTAGAAAATCCAATCATATTGAAGTAGATTGTTGGATAAAGGGGGAGGAGATGTCTGTGTTATGGGAGCGCCGAACATCTGATTGCTAATTGCCCGGGTTTAGTGCCCGAAAAGAAGGGAACCCAGCAGCCAACCAAGACCGACCCTGGACCGTCAAGTGGAGAAGGGACTGGAATGAAGAACCTCGTTTCTTCTGACTCTGAAGACGGAGAAGGTACAGGCCATTGGTTACTTTAAATTTTGAAGGAAAAATTTCGAGGGCGAAATTTCCTTAAGGGGGAGAGAGTGTGAGAACCCGTAATTTTTCCATTTTCTAGGTTTTATTATATTTCTAGGTTTTCTTATCTTCAATGGTTTGTTTTCTGCACTTTCTGTATCCGGAAAATTTTCTAGATAATTTTTATGAGTAAATATAGTTTTTAGATGATTTTTCTAATATCGAATAGATTTTGAGAAATTAAGAGCGTATACCGGACGTGGGACCCACAAGTGCGAAAAGTTCGGAAAAATTCGGCCAACTAGGTTAAGTTTTGGATACTGGAATTAAATTATCGGGTGTTATGAGATATTTAGAGGTTGCCGAGTGGATAGGTGTGAGAGAGACAAAAGTTAGGCAAACCATTAATGCAAGTGACATGTGTCACTTAGAGATTAAATTCTACTTTTGACTTACTATTCATGCTTTTACCATTTTACCAAAATAACTCAAAAATTTGACCCAAAAATCCCCACAAATATCAAGCTCATAGCCGGCCCTCATTAGAGAGAAAAGAAAAGAAAAGCTCTTCCAAAATTGGATCCAAACTTGCTCAATCTTCCACTCCTACCGTTTAATTTTGGTTTTGCTCCAGAAAACTCCTCCACTTGGTGATTTTAAAGTGATTGGTGAAGTTGCTTGGAAAGTTAAGGTGACCAATAGCTCTCTCTCTCTTGTTTCTAAGGTAAGTTGTGAAGAACCACCCTCCTCCTTTAATTGATGCTTAAATCATGCTTAGTGGTTGTATGAGATGCAAATTTATGGGTTATTTCTTGATTTGTGGTTGAAATGATGAAGTTTTATTATTTTTGGGGATTTTTCTGTTTTAATATAAGCATGATTGTGTGGCTATCTATGATGATTGGAAATTGTCTATATTGACTCTAGGAGGTGGAAAAAGTGATTAATTGCAACCAATTTCTGTTTTGGAACTTTTGGGACCGTTTCCCTTTTTACTTGGCAAACCAGACATGTATCCACTGTTGAATACTTTTGTATGCCACTTTGGCTTGTAAATGCTAAGTTCAAGATGTGAATGTTTGCTTGATATTTGGTTGGGTTCTGACGGGTCGGTTACTATTCATAGCCGACTTCGGTTTCATTTTTTTTTTATTTCGACATTTTGATTTGTTTACCGCGTTGGTAATTTCCGGAATGTATTAGCTCGCTCTATCCCGAACCGTTAGTCCTGGCGAGAGCTGGGCAGGCGGTCCGCCGAACCCTTTGGTTCGCCTTAGGGAGAGGTGGGGCTGTCACAGTTGGTATCAGAGCCAGGTTCGCGTGGTCTCTGCGCGGAGTGAGCCTGGACTAAGTGGTGAATAGGTATGAAGGATTAAGTGCTCGTTCGAGCCTAAGCTCTGAATTGTGAATTTTATAGGCCTTAACTTTTCTTGTGGTATCTGAGGATCATAGATCGGTACGTCTGGTGGGAATTTTGATTGTAGATGGTTTACTCTTGGGACTGGCCAGCCCGAGAGGTGAATTGTCTTATTTCGGATTCTTGTGCCTGAGTACTCCAGAGTTGAGGCGGTGTTATGTAGGTGAGAGTTGCATTTTGGGAACATGAATAGGCTTTGTTCGACTGGAATGAGCACAAGAGGTTAATGGATATTTCATTTGTATAATAGGTGATGTGAGAGACCGGACGGGGTTATTTTAGCAAGGTTTGGGACGATATATCCCTTTTCTTTTGATTCGCTCGTATATTGTTACTACATGCCTTCGGTTGTATAATTGTGTATATGAATAATTGCCTGATTTGATACGTATTTGTATGTTTGATCATTTGTTTCCTTGATATGTGGAGTGTTATGTGCATATATGTTTATTTGTGTAATTGGTGGCCTCAATTTTAGATGCTTTAGTCAATTTCCTATTGCTATGCTTATTTACTAAAGTATCTTTGGGGGGGGGGAAGAAAAGAAAAGAGAGGAAAAACAAAAATATGTATATATATATAATATCTAGCACATGGAAAGAAAACGGAGTCACGGACGTGGTCGTGGCCGTGGAACTAAGCGAGGCCAAGAACCAAGAGAAGAAAAGGGAAACAATAGCTGGACAAGGACCGAGAATGCCACTTGTACTTAGGAATGTAATTGACCCATTGTATTGCCCGATAGTCTAGCATCTGAGTTCCAGCAACTCCGTACGATGACACATTGGGTTGATACGTATCAAGAAATCGCGGTTCTCCGAGACGAAATAGAGGTTCAAAGGAGGCTAACCGAGTACTAGGAAGGGCGATGGAAGCAAGAGTATTCGGAGAAACTTGAGCTCTTACACCAAAACATGGAGCTAAAGAGGAAATACGAAGAGATTTCCAAGGAGACAGTAGCAATGGCACAAAGCAATACTTTTATGGGGAATCCAGAGGAAGCTCAAAAGACAGGAATTGCAAGGCCACAACTGAAGATCTTCCATGCAAAGAAAAAGGGTAAAGTTGGAAGGCAATTTGCTAAGAGGGGCCGTGGAGCGAGTGGTGTGACAAATTGTAGTTATTGTAGAAAATCCAATCATATTGAAGTAGATTGTTGGATAAAGGGGGAGGAGATGTCTGTGTTATGGGAGCGCCGAACATCTGATTGCTAATTGCCCGGGTTTAGTGCCCGAAAAGAAGGGAACCCAGCAGCCAACCAAGACCGACCCTGGACCGTCAAGTGGAGAAGGGACTGGAATGAAGAACCTCGTTTCTTCTGACTCTGAAGACGGAGAAGGTACAGGCCATTGGTTACTTTAAATTTTGAAGGAAAAATTTCGAGGGCGAAATTTCCTTAAGGGGGAGAGAGTGTGAGAACCCGTAATTTTTCCATTTTCTAGGTTTTATTATATTTCTAGGTTTTCTTATCTTCAATGGTTTGTTTTCTGCACTTTCTGTATCCGGAAAATTTTCTAGATAATTTTTATGAGTAAATATAGTTTTTAGATGATTTTTCTAATATCGAATAGATTTTGAGAAATTAAGAGCGTATACCGGACGTGGGACCCACAAGTGCGAAAAGTTCGGAAAAATTCGGCCAACTAGGTTAAGTTTTGGATACTGGAATTAAATTATCGGGTGTTATGAGATATTTAGAGGTTGCCGAGTGGATAGGTGTGAGAGAGACAAAAGTTAGGCAAACCATTAATGCAAGTGACATGTGTCACTTAGAGATTAAATTCTACTTTTGACTTACTATTCATGCTTTTACCATTTTACCAAAATAACTCAAAAATTTGACCCAAAAATCCCCACAAATATCAAGCTCATAGCCGGCCCTCATTAGAGAGAAAAGAAAAGAAAAGCTCTTCCAAAATTGGATCCAAACTTGCTCAATCTTCCACTCCTACCGTTTAATTTTGGTTTTGCTCCAGAAAACTCCTCCACTTGGTGATTTTAAAGTGATTGGTGAAGTTGCTTGGAAAGTTAAGGTGACCAATAGCTCTCTCTCTCTTGTTTCTAAGGTAAGTTGTGAAGAACCACCCTCCTCCTTTAATTGATGCTTAAATCATGCTTAGTGGTTGTATGAGATGCAAATTTATGGGTTATTTCTTGATTTGTGGTTGAAATGATGAAGTTTTATTATTTTTGGGGATTTTTCTGTTTTAATATAAGCATGATTGTGTGGCTATCTATGATGATTGGAAATTGTCTATATTGACTCTAGGAGGTGGAAAAAGTGATTAATTGCAACCAATTTCTGTTTTGGAACTTTTGGGACCGTTTCCCTTTTTACTTGGCAAACCAGACATGTATCCACTGTTGAATACTTTTGTATGCCACTTTGGCTTGTAAATGCTAAGTTCAAGATGTGAATGTTTGCTTGATATTTGGTTGGGTTCTGACGGGTCGGTTACTATTCATAGCCGACTTCGGTTTCATTTTTTTTTTATTTCGACATTTTGATTTGTTTACCGCGTTGGTAATTTCCGGAATGTATTAGCTCGCTCTATCCCGAACCGTTAGTCCTGGCGAGAGCTGGGCAGGCGGTCCGCCGAACCCTTTGGTTCGCCTTAGGGAGAGGTGGGGCTGTCACAGTTGGTATCAGAGCCAGGTTCGTGTGGTCTCTGCGCGGAGTGAGCCTGGACTAAGTGGTGAATAGGTATGAAGGATTAAGTGCTCGTTCGAGCCTAAGCTCTGAATTGTGAATTTTATAGGCCTTAACTTTTCTTGTGGTATCTGAGGATCATAGATCGGTACGTCTGGTGGGAATTTTGATTGTAGATGGTTTACTATTGGGACTGGCCAGCCCGAGAGGTGAATTGTCTTATTTCGGATTCTTGTGCCTGAGTACTCCAGAGTTGAGGCGGTGTTATGTAGGTGAGAGTTGCATTTTGGGAACATGAATAGGCTTTGTTCGACTGGAATGAGTACAAGAGGTTAATGGATATTTCATTTGTATAATAGGTGATGTGAGAGACCGGACGGGGTTATTTTAGCAAGGTTTGGGACGATATATCCCTTTTCTTTTGATTCGCTCGTATATTGTTACTACATGCCTTCGGTTGTATAATTGTGTATATGAATAATTGCCTGATTTGATACGTATTTGTATGTTTGATCATTTGTTTCCTTGATATGTGGAGTGTTATGTGCATATATGTTTATTTGTGTAATTGGTGGCCTCAATTTTAGATGCTTTAGTCAATTTCCTATTGCTATGCTTATTTACTAAAGTATCTTTGGGGGGGAAGAAAAGAAAAGAGAGGAAAAACAAAAATATGTATATATATATAATATCTAGCACATGGAAAGAAAACGGAGTCACGGACGTGGTCGTGGCCGTGGAACTAAGCGAGGCCAAGAACCAAGAGAAGAAAAGGGAAACAATAGCTGGACAAGGACCGAGAATGCCACTTGTACTTAGGAATGTAATTGACCCATTGTATTGCCCGATAGTCTGGCATCTGAGTTCCAGCAACTCCGTACGATGACACATTGGGTTGATACGTATCAAGAAATCGCGGTTCTCCGAGACGAAATAGAGGTTCAAAGGAGGCTAACCGAGTACTAGGAAGGGCGATGGAAGCAAGAGTATTCGGAGAAACTTGAGCTCTTACACCAAAACATGGAGCTAAAGAGGAAATACGAAGAGATTTCCAAGGAGACAGTAGCAATGGCACAAAGCAATACTTTTATGGGGAATCCAGAGGAAGCTCAAAAGACAGGAATTGCAAGGCCACAACTGAAGATCTTCCATGCAAAGAAAAATGGTAAAGTTGGAAGGCCATTTGCTAAGAGGGGCCGTGGAGCGAGTGGTGTGACAAATTGTAGTTATTGTAGAAAATCCAATCATATTGAAGTAGATTGTTGGATAAAGGGGGAGGAGATGTCTGTGTTATGGGAGCGCCGAGCATCTGATTGCTAATTGCCCGGGTTTAGTGCCCGAAAAGAAGGGAACCCAGCAGCCAACCAAGACCGACCCTGGACCGTCAAGTGGAGAAGGGACTGGAATGAAGAACCTCGTTTCTTCTGACTCTGAAGACGGAGAAGGTACAGGCCATTGGTTACTTTAAATTTTGAAGGAAAAATTTCGAGGGCGAAATTTCCTTAAGGGGGAGAGAGTGTGAGAACCCGTAATTTTTCCATTTTCTAGGTTTTATTATATTTCTAGGTTTTCTTATCTTCAATGGTTTGTTTTCTGCACTTTCTGTATCCGGAAAATTTTCTAGATAATTTTTATGAGTAAATATAGTTTTTAGATGATTTTTCTAATATCGAATAGATTTTGAGAAATTAATAGCGTATACCGGACGTGGGACCCACAAGTGCGAAAAGTTCGGAAAAATTCGGCCAACTAGGTTAAGTTTTGGATACTGGAATTAAATTATCGGGTGTTATGAGATATTTAGAAAGTTAGGCAAACCATTAATGCAAGTGACATGTGTCACTTAGAGATTAAATTCTACTTTTGACTTACTATTCATGCTTTTACCATTTTACCAAAATAACTCAAAAATTTGACCCAAAAGTCCCCACAAATATCAAGCTCATAGCCGGCCCTCATTAGAGAGAAAAGAAAAGAAAAGCTCTTCCAAAATTGGATCCAAACTTGCTCAATCTTCCACTCCTACCGTTTAATTTTGGTTTTGCTCCACAAAACTCCTCCACTTGGTGATTTTAAAGTGATTGGTGAAGTTGTTTGGAAAGTTAAGGTGACCAATAGCTCTCTCTCTCTTGTTTCTAAGGTAAGTTGTGAAGAACCACCCTCCTCCTTTAATTGATGCTTAAATCATGCTTAGTGGTTGTATGAGATGCAAATTTATGGGTTATTTCTTGATTTGTGGTTGAAATGATGAAGTTTTATTATTTTTGGGGATTTTTCTGTTTTAATATAAGCATGATTGTGTGGCTATCTATGATGATTGGAAATGGTCTATATTGACTCTAGGAGGTGGAAAAAGTGATTAATTGCAACCAATTTCTGTTTTGGAAGAAAATTGAAAAACCTAGGGTTCTTAAGGGAGCATTCTGTACGAATTTTTAGGTCCTAGATAGAGGCCGAATTGGCCTTAGCTCAAAACATGAAAGTTGTAGGGAATGACATTTTAGAGGTGCCTACAAAATTTCAGGTCAATCGGAGTAGTGTATAATGAGATAAGTCGAAATTACTATTGCTGTTCTGGTTTTACCCGAAATTGAGAACTGCGCCTGTAATTGGTTGTTTTGGCTGGAATTGCTTCCGCATTGGTTGTTGAGGCCTTCTGATGAAATTTAGCCCTGTTTCTTAGCTTTCATATGGTTTTGGAATTTCTAGATTTGGACTTGGAGAGCCTGAGTTATGATGTTTCCGCTAGAATGCGTTTTGGTGAATCTGTTTTACGTTTTGATGTAGAATCTTGCATTTTTGACCTGTTTACACTCAAAACTGGGTTGAGTGACCTTCTGTGATGTTGTAGCCCTGTCTTTTAGCTTCGAAATGGTGGGTCTTGTACCCTCATCAAATAATCGTAGTGAAATTGGTGCCGTTACCGCAAAATGAGGTCAAAAACTGTTTTTTCAGGGCTAAAACTAATTCCATTTCCGGATTTTTCTGGTTTCCTCTAATGCTTATATATGCTTATGGAACCCTATTGTGATCGTGTTGGCATCGGTTTATGACTTGTAATCGAGTCTTCTTGTGCTTATTGGAATATTCTAGGGCTTGACTTTTATTTCCGGTCATTTTCCTAGCTAACTTTTGTACTTGGATAACCTTGAGCCTATTGAACGGCTGTGGTGATGAATGTATATTGAGTATGACTTTGGGAGTTGATTGAGGAAAATAATGAAACCGTGATGGCTGGAAAAGTAAGAAATGTAGGGGAGGTGCTGTCCAATTTTTCTAGGCCGATTGGTTCCTTTAAGTTTGAATTGGCTTGTGATAGAAAGGAAGGGCTTTTGGGTTGTTGAACCTAGGTCTTCATGTTACCTTTTTGTTCCCAAAAATCATGTTTTGTACCCTTGCATTAGTAATTATTTGGCGAGGCATACGACTAGTAGTCGAGCCTCACATGTGCATTTTGTTTACTCGATTCTGGATGTGAAACCTTCAATTGGTTTACTTTGATTATTTTAGGGTTTCTTGGCGATTAAAGCCAATCCGAAGTGAAAACTTTTGAGGTATCTGTACTTGAACCGGTGAGTGTTCCACTACCTGCTATCCGTTATGTGAAATATCTGAATATCTGAATACTTGATTTATGACTATTGAAGCCAAATACTGTTTTGATAAAATGGAGGCGAGGGTGTACTTTATCACACTCGTTCTCTGGTCTGTTCATATGCCAATTTTGAACGCGTATCTGAATCTGCTATCTGTATCTGTATCTGTATATGTTATCTGTATCTAGATCTGTATCTGTTCTGACGTCGTTTGGAAGCTTGTGTCCAACGACCTTTCCGTGACCTATGAGTTCAAATCCTGTGGCTAAGTTATTCGAGTCGAGCCGGCAAGGGCCTGGACGATTAGATAACGAACCACGGTAGTCTGTTTTGGGATCTTTGGGTATTGAGACCCTTGATTCCGGGTATACTCGAGTATTACCATTTCTGTTTCTGTTGAGGTGAGCGGGCCCGGTAAAGGGGTGTTTGGTGGACGGAATTTGGTGTAAAGTGGGGTCTACGGACGTGTTGGTTCTATATACGTTGACGGAGAGTCAACCGGCTTGGATCAAGTACTGCGCTGGAAAGCTGGCTCCTGAGAGCCACCTGTATCCTTCTGATTTGAATCATTGGTTCCTTTACTTTACGTCTGGCATGTGTACCTGATTTGTTAAATGTGAAATGCCATGATTTTACTGCTATATGTTTGGTACCTCATTGAGCGCAAGCTCACCCCTTTCTGTTCCTTTTTGTTTTCCTTACAGGAAAATAAATACTTTTGGACTGGATTTGACAATTGGCTGCCAAATTGAGCTAGTTGAACATATCTTTTGTATCGCTCATGTATTGAAACCCTAAATGTACTTTTGGGACCGTTTCCCTTTTTACTTGGCAAACCAGACATGTATCCACTGTTGAATACTTTTGTATGCCACTTTGGCTTGTAAATGCTAAGTTCAAGATGTGAATGTTTGCTTGATATTTGGTTGGGTTCTGACGGGTCGGTTACTATTCATAGCCGACTTCGGTTTCATTTTTTTTTATTTTGATATTTTGATTTGTTTACCGCGTTGGTAAGTTCCGGAATGCATTAGCTCGCTCTATCCCGAACCGTTAGTCCTGGCGAGAGCTGGGCAGGCGGTCCGCCGAACCCTTTGGTTCGCCTTAGGGGGAGGTGGGGCTGTCACAGTTGGTATCAGAGCCAGGTTCGCGTGGTCTCTGCGCGGAGTGAGCCTGGACTAAGTGGTGAATAGGTATGAAGGATTAAGTGCTCGTTCGAGCCTAAGCTCTGAATTGTGAATGTTATAGGCCTTAACTTTTCTTGTGGTATCTGAGGATCATAGATCGGTACGTCTGGTGGGAATTTTGATTGTAGATGGTTTACTATTGGGACTGGCCAGCCCGAGAGGTGAATTGTCTTATTTCGGATTCTTGTGCCTGAGTACTCCAGAGTTGAGGCGGTGTTATGTAGGTGAGAGTTGCATTTTGGGAACATGAATAGGCTTTGTTCGACTGGAATGAGTACAAGAGGTTAATGGATATTTCATTTGTATAATAGGTGATGTGAGAGACCGGACGGGGTTATTTTAGCAAGGTTTGGGACGATATATCCCTTTTCTTTTGATTCGCTCGTATATTGTTACTACATGCCGTCGGTTGTATAATTGTGTACATGAATAATTGCCTGATTTGATACGTATTTATATGTTTGATCATTTGTTTCCTTGATATGTGGAGTGTTATGTGCATATATGTTTATTTGTGTAATTGGTGGCCTCAATTTTAGATGCTTTAGTCAATTTCCTATTGCTATGTTTATTTACTAAAGTATCTTTGGGGGGGAAGAAAAGAAAAGAGAGGAAAAACAAAAATATGTATATATATATAATATCTAGCACATGGAAAGAAAACGGAGTCACGGACGTGGTCGTGGCCGTGGAACTAAGCGAGGCCAAGAACCAAGAGAAGAAAAGGGAAACAATAGTTGGACAAGGACCGAGAATGCCACTTGTACTTAGGAATGTAATTGACCCATTGTATTGCCCGATAGGCTAGCATCTGAGTTCCAGCAACTCCGTACGATGACACATTGGGTTGATACGTATCAAGAAATCGCGGTTCTCCGAGACGATATAGAGGTTCAAAGAAGGCTAACCGAGTACTAGGAAGGGCGATGGAAGCAAGAGTATTCGGAGAAACTTGAGCTCTTACACCAAAACATGGAGCTAAAGAGGAAATACGAAGAGATTTCCAAGGAGACAGTAGCAATGGCACAAAGCAATACTTTTATGGGGATTCCAGAGGAAGCTCAAAAGACAGGAATTGCAAGGCCACAACTGAAGATCTTCCATGCAAAGAAAAAGGGTAAAGTTGGAAGGCCATTTGTTAAGAGGGGCCGTGGAGCGAGTGGTGTGAAAAATTGTAGTTATTGTAGAAAATCCAATCATATTGAAGTAGATTGTTGGATAAAGGGGGAGAAGATGTCTATGTTATGGGAGCGCCGAGCATCTGATTGCTAATTGCCCGGGTTTAGTGCCCGAAAAGAAGGGAACCCAGCAGCCAACCAAGACCGACCCTGGACCGTCAAGTGGAGAAGGGACTGGAATGAAGAACCTCGTTTCTTCTGACTCTGAAGACGGAGAAGGTACAGGCCATTGGTTACTTTAAATTTTGAAGGAAAAATTTCGAGGGCGAAATTTCCTTAAGGGGGAGAGAGTGTGAGAACCCGTAATTTTTCCATTTTCTAGGTTTTATTATATTTCTAGGTTTTCTTATCTTCAATGGTTTGTTTTCTGCACTTTCTGTATCCGGAAAATTTTCTAGATAATTTTTATGAGTAAATATAGTTTTTAGATGATTTTTCTAATATCGAATAGATTTTGAGAAATTAAGAGCGTATACCGGACGTGGGACCCACAAGTGCGAAAAGTTCGGAAAAATTCGGCCAACTAGGTTAAGTTTTGGATACTGGAATTAAATTATCGGGTGTTATGAGATATTTAGAGGTTGCCGAGTGGATAGGTGTGAGAGAGACAAAAGTTAGGCAAACCATTAATGCAAGTGACATGTGTCACTTAGAGATTAAATTCTACTTTTGACTTACTATTCATGCTTTTACCATTTTACCAAAATAACTCAAAAATTTGACCCAAAAATCCCCACAAATATCAAGCTCATAGTCGGCCCTCATTAGAGAGAAAAGAAAAGAAAAGCTCTTCCAAAATTGGATCCAAACTTGCTCAATCTTCCACTCCTACCGTTTAATTTTGGTTTTGCTCCACAAAACTCCTCCACTTGGTGATTTTAAAGTGATTGGTGAAGTTGTTTGGAAAGTTAAGGTGACCAATAGCTCTCTCTCTCTTGTTTCTAAGGTAAGTTGTGAAGAACCACCCTCCTCCTTTAATTGATGCTTAAATCATGCTTAGTGGTTGTATGAGATGCAAATTTATGGGTAATTTCTTGATTTGTGGTTGAAATGATGAAGTTTTATTATTTTTGGGATTTTACTGTTTTAATATAAGCATGATTGTGTGGCTATCTATGATGATTGGAAATGGTCTATATTGACTCTAGGAGGTGGAAAAAGTGATTAATTGCAACCGATTTCTGTTTTGGAAGAAAATTGAAAAACCTAGGGTTCTTAAGAGAGCATTATGTACGAATTTTTAGGTCCTAGATAGAGGCCGAAATGGCCTTAGCTCAAAACATGAAAGTTGTAGGGAATGACATTTTAGAGGTGCCTACAAAATTTCAGGTCAATCGGAGTAGTGTATAATGAGATAAGTCGAAATTACTATTGCTGTTCTGGTTTTACCCGAAATTGAGAACTGCGCCTGTAATTGGTTGTTTTGGCTGGAATTGCTTCCGCATTGGTTGTTGAGGCCTTCTGATGAAATTTATCCCTGTTTCTTAGATTTCAGCTGGTTTTGGAATTTCTAGATTTGGACTTGGAGAGCCTGAGTTATGATGTTTCCGCTAGAATGCGTTTTGGTGAATCTGTTTTACGTTTTGATGTAGAATCTTGCATTTTTGACCTGTTTACACTCAAAACTGGGTTGAGTGACCTTCTGTGATGTTGTAGCCCTGTCTTTTAGCTTCGAAATGGTGGGTCTTGTACCCTCATCAAATAATCGTAGTGAAATTGGTGCCATTACCGCAAAATGAGGTCAAAAACTATTTTTTCAGGGCTAAAACTAATTCCATTTCCGGATTTTTCTGGTTTCCTCTAATGCTTATATATGCTTATGGAACCCTATTGTGATCGTGTTGGCATCGGTTTATGACTTGTAATCGAGTCTTCTTGTGCTTATTGGAATATTCTAGGGCTTGACTTTTATTTCCGGTCATTTTCCTAGCTAACTTTTGTACTTGGATAACCTTGAGCCTATTGAACGGCTGTGGTGATGAATGTATATTGAGTATGACTTTGGGAGTTGATTGAGGAAAATAATGAAACCGTGATGGCTGGAAAAGTAAGAAATGTAGGGGAGGTGCTGTCCAATTTTTCTAGGCCGATTGGTTCCTTTAAGTTTGAATTGGCTTGTGATAGAAAGGAAGGGCTTTTGGGTTGTTGAACCTAGGTCTTCATGTTACCTTTTTGTTCCCAAAAATCATGTTTTGTACCCTTGCATTAGTAATTATTTGGCGAGGCATACGACTAGTAGTCGAGCCTCACATGTGCATTTTGTTGACTCGATTCTGGATGTGAAACCTTCAATTGGTTTACTTTGATTATTTTAGGGTTTCTTGGCAATTAAAGCCAATCCGAAGTGAAAACTTTTGAGGTATCTGTACTTGAACCGGTGAGTGTTCCACTACCTGCTATCCGTTATGTGAAATATCTGAATATCTGAATACTTGATTTATGACTATTGAAGCCAAATACTGTTTTGATAAAATGGAGGCGAGGGTGTACTTTATCACACTCGTTCTCTGGTCTGTTCATATGCCAATTTTGAACGCGTATCTGAATCTGCTATCTGTATCTGTATCTGTATATGTTATCTGTATCTAGATCTGTATCTGTTCTGACGTCGTTTGGAAGCTTGTGTCCAACGACCTTTCCGTGACCTCTGAGTTCAAATCCTGTGGCTAAGTTATTCGAGTCGAGCCGGCAAGGGCCTGGACGATTAGATAACGAACCACGGTAGTATGTTTTGGGATCTTTGGGTATTGAGACCCTTGATTCCGGGTATACTCGAGTATTACCATTTCTGTTTCTGTTGAGGTGAGCGGGCCCGGTAAAGGGGTGTTTGGTGGACGGAATTTGGTGTAAAGTGGGGTCTACGGACGTGTTGGTTCTATATACGTTGACGGAGAGTCAACCGGCTTGGATCAAGTACTGCGCTGGAAAGCTGGCTCCTGAGAGCCACCTGTATCCTTCTGATTTGAATCATTGGTTCCTTTACTTTACGTCTGGCATGTGTACCTGATTTGTTAAATGTGAAATGCCATGATTTTACTGCTATATGTTTGGTACCTCATTGAGCGCAAGCTCACCCCTTTCTGTTCCTTTTTGTTTTCCTTACAGGAAAATAAATACTTTTGGACTGGATTTGACAATTGGCTGCCAAATTGAGCTAGTTGAACATATCTTTTGTATCGCTCATGTATTGAAACCCTAAATGTACTTTTGGGACCGTTTCCCTTTTTACTTGGCAAACCAGACATGTATCCACTGTTGAATACTTTTGTATGCCACTTTGGCTTGTAAATGCTAAGTTCAAGATGTGAATGTTTGCTTGATATTTGGTTGGGTTCTGACGGGTCGGTTACTATTCATAGCCGACTTCGGTTTCATTTTTTTTTATTTTGATATTTTGATTTGTTTACCGCGTTGGTAAGTTCCGGAATGCATTAGCTCGCTCTATCCCGAACCGTTAGTCCTGGCGAGAGCTGGGCAGGCGGTCCGCCGAACCCTTTGGTTCGCCTTAGGGGGAGGTGGGGCTGTCACAGTTGGTATCAGAGCCAGGTTCGCGTGGTCTCTGCGCGGAGTGAGCCTGGACTAAGTGGTGAATAGGTATGAAGGATTAAGTGCTCGTTCGAGCCTAAGCTCTGAATTGTGAATGTTATAGGCCTTAACTTTTCTTGTGGTATCTGAGGATCATAGATCGGTACGTCTGGTGGGAATTTTGATTGTAGATGGTTTACTATTGGGACTGGCCAGCCCGAGAGGTGAATTGTCTTATTTCGGATTCTTGTGCCTGAGTACTCCAGAGTTGAGGCGGTGTTATGTAGGTGAGAGTTGCATTTTGGGAACATGAATAGGCTTTGTTCGACTGGAATGAGTACAAGAGGTTAATGGATATTTCATTTGTATAATAGGTGATGTGAGAGACCGGACGGGGTTATTTTAGCAAGGTTTGGGACGATATATCCCTTTTCTTTTGATTCGCTCGTATATTGTTACTACATGCCGTCGGTTGTATAATTGTGTACATGAATAATTGCCTGATTTGATACGTATTTATATGTTTGATCATTTGTTTCCTTGATATGTGGAGTGTTATGTGCATATATGTTTATTTGTGTAATTGGTGGCCTCAATTTTAGATGCTTTAGTCAATTTCCTATTGCTATGTTTATTTACTAAAGTATCTTTGGGGGGGGGGAAGAAAAGAAAAGAGAGGAAAAACAAAAATATGTATATATATATATAATATCTAGCACATGGAAAGAAAACGGAGTCACGGACGTGGTCGTGGCCGTGGAACTAAGCGAGGCCAAGAACCAAGAGAAGAAAAGGGAAACAATAGCTGGACAAGGACCGAGAATGCCACTTGTACTTAGGAATGTAATTGACCCATTGTATTGCCCGATAGTCTAGCATCTGAGTTCCAGCAACTCCGTACGATGACACATTGGGTTGATACGTATCAAGAAATCGCGGTTCTCCGAGACGAAATAGAGGTTCAAAGGAGGCTAACCGAGTACTAGGAAGGGCGATGGAAGCAAGAGTATTCGGAGAAACTTGAGCTCTTACACCAAAACATGGAGCTAAAGAGGAAATACGAAGAGATTTCCAAGGAGACAGTAGCAATGGCACAAAGCAATACTTTTATGGGGATTCCAGAGGAAGCTCAAAAGACAGGAATTGCAAGGCCACAACTGAAGATCTTCCATGCAAAGAAAAAGGGTAAAGTTGGAAGGCCATTTGTTAAGAGGGGCCGTGGAGCGAGTGGTGTGAAAAATTGTAGTTATTGTAGAAAATCCAATCATATTGAAGTAGATTGTTGGATAAAGGGGGAGAAGATGTCTATGTTATGGGAGCGCCGAGCATCTGATTGCTAATTGCCCGGGTTTAGTGCCCGAAAAGAAGGGAACCCAGCAGCCAACCAAGACCGACCCTGGACCGTCAAGTGGAGAAGGGACTGGAATGAAGAACCTCGTTTCTTCTGACTCTGAAGACGGAGAAGGTACAGGCCATTGGTTACTTTAAATTTTGAAGGAAAAATTTCGAGGGCGAAATTTCCTTAAGGGGGAGAGAGTGTGAGAACCCGTAATTTTTCCATTTTCTAGGTTTTATTATATTTCTAGGTTTTCTTATCTTCAATGGTTTGTTTTCTGCACTTTCTGTATCCGGAAAATTTTCTAGATAATTTTTATGAGTAAATATAGTTTTTAGATGATTTTTCTAATATCGAATAGATTTTGAGAAATTAAGAGCGTATACCGGACGTGGGACCCACAAGTGCGAAAAGTTCGGAAAAATTCGGCCAACTAGGTTAAGTTTTGGATACTGGAATTAAATTATCGGGTGTTATGAGATATTTAGAGGTTGCCGAGTGGATAGGTGTGAGAGAGACAAAAGTTAGGCAAACCATTAATGCAAGTGACATGTGTCACTTAGAGATTAAATTCTACTTTTGACTTACTATTCATGCTTTTACCATTTTACCAAAATAACTCAAAAATTTGACCCAAAAATCCCCACAAATATCAAGCTCATAGTCGGCCCTCATTAGAGAGAAAAGAAAAGAAAAGCTCTTCCAAAATTGGATCCAAACTTGCTCAATCTTCCACTCCTACCGTTTAATTTTGGTTTTGCTCCACAAAACTCCTCCACTTGGTGATTTTAAAGTGATTGGTGAAGTTGTTTGGAAAGTTAAGGTGACCAATAGCTCTCTCTCTCTTGTTTCTAAGGTAAGTTGTGAAGAACCACCCTCCTCCTTTAATTGATGCTTAAATCATGCTTAGTGGTTGTATGAGATGCAAATTTATGGGTAATTTCTTGATTTGTGGTTGAAATGATGAAGTTTTATTATTTTTGGGATTTTACTGTTTTAATATAAGCATGATTGTGTGGCTATCTATGATGATTGGAAATGGTCTATATTGACTCTAGGAGGTGGAAAAAGTGATTAATTGCAACCGATTTCTGTTTTGGAAGAAAATTGAAAAACCTAGGGTTCTTAAGAGAGCATTATGTACGAATTTTTAGGTCCTAGATAGAGGCCGAAATGGCCTTAGCTCAAAACATGAAAGTTGTAGGGAATGACATTTTAGAGGTGCCTACAAAATTTCAGGTCAATCGGAGTAGTGTATAATGAGATAAGTCGAAATTACTATTGCTGTTCTGGTTTTACCCGAAATTGAGAACTGCGCCTGTAATTGGTTGTTTTGGCTGGAATTGCTTCCGCATTGGTTGTTGAGGCCTTCTGATGAAATTTATCCCTGTTTCTTAGATTTCAGCTGGTTTTGGAATTTCTAGATTTGGACTTGGAGAGCCTGAGTTATGATGTTTCCGCTAGAATGCGTTTTGGTGAATCTGTTTTACGTTTTGATGTAGAATCTTGCATTTTTGACCTGTTTACACTCAAAACTGGGTTGAGTGACCTTCTGTGATGTTGTAGCCCTGTCTTTTAGCTTCGAAATGGTGGGTCTTGTACCCTCATCAAATAATCGTAGTGAAATTGGTGCCATTACCGCAAAATGAGGTCAAAAACTATTTTTTCAGGGCTAAAACTAATTCCATTTCCGGATTTTTCTGGTTTCCTCTAATGCTTATATATGCTTATGGAACCCTATTGTGATCGTGTTGGCATCGGTTTATGACTTGTAATCGAGTCTTCTTGTGCTTATTGGAATATTCTAGGGCTTGACTTTTATTTCCGGTCATTTTCCTAGCTAACTTTTGTACTTGGATAACCTTGAGCCTATTGAACGGCTGTGGTGATGAATGTATATTGAGTATGACTTTGGGAGTTGATTGAGGAAAATAATGAAACCGTGATGGCTGGAAAAGTAAGAAATGTAGGGGAGGTGCTGTCCAATTTTTCTAGGCCGATTGGTTCCTTTAAGTTTGAATTGGCTTGTGATAGAAAGGAAGGGCTTTTGGGTTGTTGAACCTAGGTCTTCATGTTACCTTTTTGTTCCCAAAAATCATGTTTTGTACCCTTGCATTAGTAATTATTTGGCGAGGCATACGACTAGTAGTCGAGCCTCACATGTGCATTTTGTTGACTCGATTCTGGATGTGAAACCTTCAATTGGTTTACTTTGATTATTTTAGGGTTTCTTGGCAATTAAAGCCAATCCGAAGTGAAAACTTTTGAGGTATCTGTACTTGAACCGGTGAGTGTTCCACTACCTGCTATCCGTTATGTGAAATATCTGAATATCTGAATACTTGATTTATGACTATTGAAGCCAAATACTGTTTTGATAAAATGGAGGCGAGGGTGTACTTTATCACACTCGTTCTCTGGTCTGTTCATATGCCAATTTTGAACGCGTATCTGAATCTGCTATCTGTATCTGTATCTGTATATGTTATCTGTATCTAGATCTGTATCTGTTCTGACGTCGTTTGGAAGCTTGTGTCCAACGACCTTTCCGTGACCTCTGAGTTCAAATCCTGTGGCTAAGTTATTCGAGTCGAGCCGGCAAGGGCCTGGACGATTAGATAACGAACCACGGTAGTATGTTTTGGGATCTTTGGGTATTGAGACCCTTGATTCCGGGTATACTCGAGTATTACCATTTCTGTTTCTGTTGAGGTGAGCGGGCCCGGTAAAGGGGTGTTTGGTGGACGGAATTTGGTGTAAAGTGGGGTCTACGGACGTGTTGGTTCTATATACGTTGACGGAGAGTCAACCGGCTTGGATCAAGTACTGCGCTGGAAAGCTGGCTCCTGAGAGCCACCTGTATCCTTCTGATTTGAATCATTGGTTCCTTTACTTTACGTCTGGCATGTGTACCTGATTTGTTAAATGTGAAATGCCATGATTTTACTGCTATATGTTTGGTACCTCATTGAGCGCAAGCTCACCCCTTTCTGTTCCTTTTTGTTTTCCTTACAGGAAAATAAATACTTTTGGACTGGATTTGACAATTGGCTGCCAAATTGAGCTAGTTGAACATATCTTTTGTATCGCTCATGTATTGAAACCCTAAATGTACTTTTGGGACCGTTTCCCTTTTTACTTGGCAAACCAGACATGTATCCACTGTTGAATACTTTTGTATGCCACTTTGGCTTGTAAATGCTAAGTTCAAGATGTGAATGTTTGCTTGATATTTGGTTGGGTTCTGACGGGTCGGTTACTATTCATAGCCGACTTCGGTTTCATTTTTTTTTATTTTGATATTTTGATTTGTTTACCGCGTTGGTAAGTTCCGGAATGCATTAGCTCGCTCTATCCCGAACCGTTAGTCCTGGCGAGAGCTGGGCAGGCGGTCCGCCGAACCCTTTGGTTCGCCTTAGGGGGAGGTGGGGCTGTCACAGTTGGTATCAGAGCCAGGTTCGCGTGGTCTCTGCGCGGAGTGAGCCTGGACTAAGTGGTGAATAGGTATGAAGGATTAAGTGCTCGTTCGAGCCTAAGCTCTGAATTGTGAATGTTATAGGCCTTAACTTTTCTTGTGGTATCTGAGGATCATAGATCGGTACGTCTGGTGGGAATTTTGATTGTAGATGGTTTACTATTGGGACTGGCCAGCCCGAGAGGTGAATTGTCTTATTTCGGATTCTTGTGCCTGAGTACTCCAGAGTTGAGGCGGTGTTATGTAGGTGAGAGTTGCATTTTGGGAACATGAATAGGCTTTGTTCGACTGGAATGAGTACAAGAGGTTAATGGATATTTCATTTGTATAATAGGTGATGTGAGAGACCGGACGGGGTTATTTTAGCAAGGTTTGGGACGATATATCCCTTTTCTTTTGATTCGCTCGTATATTGTTACTACATGCCGTCGGTTGTATAATTGTGTACATGAATAATTGCCTGATTTGATACGTATTTATATGTTTGATCATTTGTTTCCTTGATATGTGGAGTGTTATGTGCATATATGTTTATTTGTGTAATTGGTGGCCTCAATTTTAGATGCTTTAGTCAATTTCCTATTGCTATGTTTATTTACTAAAGTATCTTTGGGGGGGGGGAAGAAAAGAAAAGAGAGGAAAAACAAAAATATGTGTATATATATATAATATCTAGCACATGGAAAGAAAACGGAGTCACGGACGTGGTCGTGGCCGTGGAACTAAGCGAGGCCAAGAACCAAGAGAAGAAAAGGGAAACAATAGCTGGACAAGGACCGAGAATGCCACTTGTACTTAGGAATGTAATTGACCCATTGTATTGCCCGATAGTCTAGCATCTGAGTTCCAGCAACTCCGTACGATGACACATTGGGTTGATACGTATCAAGAAATCGCGGTTCTCCGAGACGAAATAGAGGTTCAAAGGAGGCTAACCGAGTACTAGGAAGGGCGATGGAAGCAAGAGTATTCGGAGAAACTTGAGCTCTTACACCAAAACATGGAGCTAAAGAGGAAATACGAAGAGATTTCCAAGGAGACAGTAGCAATGGCACAAAGCAATACTTTTATGGGGATTCCAGAGGAAGCTCAAAAGACAGGAATTGCAAGGCCACAACTGAAGATCTTCCATGCAAAGAAAAAGGGTAAAGTTGGAAGGCCATTTGTTAAGAGGGGCCGTGGAGCGAGTGGTGTGAAAAATTGTAGTTATTGTAGAAAATCCAATCATATTGAAGTAGATTGTTGGATAAAGGGGGAGAAGATGTCTATGTTATGGGAGCGCCGAGCATCTGATTGCTAATTGCCCGGGTTTAGTGCCCGAAAAGAAGGGAACCCAGCAGCCAACCAAGACCGACCCTGGACCGTCAAGTGGAGAAGGGACTGGAATGAAGAACCTCGTTTCTTCTGACTCTGAAGACGGAGAAGGTACAGGCCATTGGTTACTTTAAATTTTGAAGGAAAAATTTCGAGGGCGAAATTTCCTTAAGGGGGAGAGAGTGTGAGAACCCGTAATTTTTCCATTTTCTAGGTTTTATTATATTTCTAGGTTTTCTTATCTTCAATGGTTTGTTTTCTGCACTTTCTGTATCCGGAAAATTTTCTAGATAATTTTTATGAGTAAATATAGTTTTTAGATGATTTTTCTAATATCGAATAGATTTTGAGAAATTAAGAGCGTATACCGGACGTGGGACCCACAAGTGCGAAAAGTTCGGAAAAATTCGGCCAACTAGGTTAAGTTTTGGATACTGGAATTAAATTATCGGGTGTTATGAGATATTTAGAGGTTGCCGAGTGGATAGGTGTGAGAGAGACAAAAGTTAGGCAAACCATTAATGCAAGTGACATGTGTCACTTAGAGATTAAATTCTACTTTTGACTTACTATTCATGCTTTTACCATTTTACCAAAATAACTCAAAAATTTGACCCAAAAATCCCCACAAATATCAAGCTCATAGTCGGCCCTCATTAGAGAGAAAAGAAAAGAAAAGCTCTTCCAAAATTGGATCCAAACTTGCTCAATCTTCCACTCCTACCGTTTAATTTTGGTTTTGCTCCACAAAACTCCTCCACTTGGTGATTTTAAAGTGATTGGTGAAGTTGTTTGGAAAGTTAAGGTGACCAATAGCTCTCTCTCTCTTGTTTCTAAGGTAAGTTGTGAAGAACCACCCTCCTCCTTTAATTGATGCTTAAATCATGCTTAGTGGTTGTATGAGATGCAAATTTATGGGTAATTTCTTGATTTGTGGTTGAAATGATGAAGTTTTATTATTTTTGGGATTTTACTGTTTTAATATAAGCATGATTGTGTGGCTATCTATGATGATTGGAAATGGTCTATATTGACTCTAGGAGGTGGAAAAAGTGATTAATTGCAACCGATTTCTGTTTTGGAAGAAAATTGAAAAACCTAGGGTTCTTAAGAGAGCATTATGTACGAATTTTTAGGTCCTAGATAGAGGCCGAAATGGCCTTAGCTCAAAACATGAAAGTTGTAGGGAATGACATTTTAGAGGTGCCTACAAAATTTCAGGTCAATCGGAGTAGTGTATAATGAGATAAGTCGAAATTACTATTGCTGTTCTGGTTTTACCCGAAATTGAGAACTGCGCCTGTAATTGGTTGTTTTGGCTGGAATTGCTTCCGCATTGGTTGTTGAGGCCTTCTGATGAAATTTATCCCTGTTTCTTAGATTTCAGCTGGTTTTGGAATTTCTAGATTTGGACTTGGAGAGCCTGAGTTATGATGTTTCCGCTAGAATGCGTTTTGGTGAATCTGTTTTACGTTTTGATGTAGAATCTTGCATTTTTGACCTGTTTACACTCAAAACTGGGTTGAGTGACCTTCTGTGATGTTGTAGCCCTGTCTTTTAGCTTCGAAATGGTGGGTCTTGTACCCTCATCAAATAATCGTAGTGAAATTGGTGCCATTACCGCAAAATGAGGTCAAAAACTATTTTTTCAGGGCTAAAACTAATTCCATTTCCGGATTTTTCTGGTTTCCTCTAATGCTTATATATGCTTATGGAACCCTATTGTGATCGTGTTGGCATCGGTTTATGACTTGTAATCGAGTCTTCTTGTGCTTATTGGAATATTCTAGGGCTTGACTTTTATTTCCGGTCATTTTCCTAGCTAACTTTTGTACTTGGATAACCTTGAGCCTATTGAACGGCTGTGGTGATGAATGTATATTGAGTATGACTTTGGGAGTTGATTGAGGAAAATAATGAAACCGTGATGGCTGGAAAAGTAAGAAATGTAGGGGAGGTGCTGTCCAATTTTTCTAGGCCGATTGGTTCCTTTAAGTTTGAATTGGCTTGTGATAGAAAGGAAGGGCTTTTGGGTTGTTGAACCTAGGTCTTCATGTTACCTTTTTGTTCCCAAAAATCATGTTTTGTACCCTTGCATTAGTAATTATTTGGCGAGGCATACGACTAGTAGTCGAGCCTCACATGTGCATTTTGTTGACTCGATTCTGGATGTGAAACCTTCAATTGGTTTACTTTGATTATTTTAGGGTTTCTTGGCAATTAAAGCCAATCCGAAGTGAAAACTTTTGAGGTATCTGTACTTGAACCGGTGAGTGTTCCACTACCTGCTATCCGTTATGTGAAATATCTGAATATCTGAATACTTGATTTATGACTATTGAAGCCAAATACTGTTTTGATAAAATGGAGGCGAGGGTGTACTTTATCACACTCGTTCTCTGGTCTGTTCATATGCCAATTTTGAACGCGTATCTGAATCTGCTATCTGTATCTGTATCTGTATATGTTATCTGTATCTAGATCTGTATCTGTTCTGACGTCGTTTGGAAGCTTGTGTCCAACGACCTTTCCGTGACCTCTGAGTTCAAATCCTGTGGCTAAGTTATTCGAGTCGAGCCGGCAAGGGCCTGGACGATTAGATAACGAACCACGGTAGTATGTTTTGGGATCTTTGGGTATTGAGACCCTTGATTCCGGGTATACTCGAGTATTACCATTTCTGTTTCTGTTGAGGTGAGCGGGCCCGGTAAAGGGGTGTTTGGTGGACGGAATTTGGTGTAAAGTGGGGTCTACGGACGTGTTGGTTCTATATACGTTGACGGAGAGTCAACCGGCTTGGATCAAGTACTGCGCTGGAAAGCTGGCTCCTGAGAGCCACCTGTATCCTTCTGATTTGAATCATTGGTTCCTTTACTTTACGTCTGGCATGTGTACCTGATTTGTTAAATGTGAAATGCCATGATTTTACTGCTATATGTTTGGTACCTCATTGAGCGCAAGCTCACCCCTTTCTGTTCCTTTTTGTTTTCCTTACAGGAAAATAAATACTTTTGGACTGGATTTGACAATTGGCTGCCAAATTGAGCTAGTTGAACATATCTTTTGTATCGCTCATGTATTGAAACCCTAAATGTACTTTTGGGACCGTTTCCCTTTTTACTTGGCAAACCAGACATGTATCCACTGTTGAATACTTTTGTATGCCACTTTGGCTTGTAAATGCTAAGTTCAAGATGTGAATGTTTGCTTGATATTTGGTTGGGTTCTGACGGGTCGGTTACTATTCATAGCCGACTTCGGTTTCATTTTTTTTTATTTTGATATTTTGATTTGTTTACCGCGTTGGTAAGTTCCGGAATGCATTAGCTCGCTCTATCCCGAACCGTTAGTCCTGGCGAGAGCTGGGCAGGCGGTCCGCCGAACCCTTTGGTTCGCCTTAGGGGGAGGTGGGGCTGTCACAGTTGGTATCAGAGCCAGGTTCGCGTGGTCTCTGCGCGGAGTGAGCCTGGACTAAGTGGTGAATAGGTATGAAGGATTAAGTGCTCGTTCGAGCCTAAGCTCTGAATTGTGAATGTTATAGGCCTTAACTTTTCTTGTGGTATCTGAGGATCATAGATCGGTACGTCTGGTGGGAATTTTGATTGTAGATGGTTTACTATTGGGACTGGCCAGCCCGAGAGGTGAATTGTCTTATTTCGGATTCTTGTGCCTGAGTACTCCAGAGTTGAGGCGGTGTTATGTAGGTGAGAGTTGCATTTTGGGAACATGAATAGGCTTTGTTCGACTGGAATGAGTACAAGAGGTTAATGGATATTTCATTTGTATAATAGGTGATGTGAGAGACCGGACGGGGTTATTTTAGCAAGGTTTGGGACGATATATCCCTTTTCTTTTGATTCGCTCGTATATTGTTACTACATGCCGTCGGTTGTATAATTGTGTACATGAATAATTGCCTGATTTGATACGTATTTATATGTTTGATCATTTGTTTCCTTGATATGTGGAGTGTTATGTGCATATATGTTTATTTGTGTAATTGGTGGCCTCAATTTTAGATGCTTTAGTCAATTTCCTATTGCTATGTTTATTTACTAAAGTATCTTTGGGGGGGGGGAAGAAAAGAAAAGAGAGGAAAAACAAAAATATGTATATATATATAATATCTAGCACATGGAAAGAAAACGGAGTCACGGACGTGGTCGTGGCCGTGGAACTAAGCGAGGCCAAGAACCAA